>NW_022196904.1:191079797-191133727 GCF_008632895.1 Mastomys coucha
AAAAAAAAAAAAAAAAAGAACCCTGGCTTATACAACTATTTTATAGACAGACACTGAGATCCATGAGCTAAGTGAGAGTTTCAAGGTACCCTTGAGAAGTAAGTAAGTGGCAGACCTAGGATTTGAACCTATGTCAATCTGACTCTGATGTCTAGATGATTTTGCTCCAAACCCTTTATGGTTAATCTTCCACATCTCAACTAAATCTGTTTCCTGTGACTCAATGACTTTTGGGCAACATCAGGAGCCAGTGACATAGTTCAGAGCTTGCATTTACTCTCCCTAGGGCCTTGGTTCTATGAGGGTATGACTGAAAAAGCCACCTGTATACAGATTGAGACATGGGAAACAGGGTATTTGGTTGCTGATTCTTTCTGGATAGAGCAAGAATTTTCTTTCCATAATGATGTGTGTGCACATGTGTATGTGTGCACACACTTATGTTTGTGTGGTGCCTTATCCTCCCTCTGTGGAAGTGTGGGATCTTGCTATGGCCACTACACCCTTCTGCAGACATGAACAGGGCCCCCTGGGTCTTAGAAGGAGAGCTTTGCTTCCGTACCTGAGAATTTGCATTGCCAGTGGCTCTGCCTCTGTCCCCCTTCAGTGCCAGGATCTTTAGCTACCACCTTCACCTCTACCCTAGCTGATCTCATGCACTGAAATACACACCAGCAGGAGCATCCAGCCTGGAATATCTGAGAGCCTGGGTATAGAGAGCTGTTTGAACCCCAGCTTCACCCCCAGAGAGGATCAACCCATAAGTGTCCTGCTAGCCACTCAGCACTTTAGAGTGGATTTTTCTGAGGTCCTGCTCTGCATGTTGCTTCCTGGGCACTACTAGTGGTGTCCTGAACTGCCAGGCTCCCCATTTCTTCCACTGTGGCTGCATTAAGTAGTGTCCCTGGCAAGTAATTACATCCATGGCAGCTCGATTGCGCCCTCAGCAAATGAGGTGCTGATCTGAAGTAATTAAACAATAGTGTATGTGGTTTAGCTATTGTGGGTGCCTTTCCTCCTAAGTAACATGCAGCTGCACCATGAAGAGCCCATTCCAAGGCCTGGGCAAAACCCTCTGCTACCTGTACTGTCCTTCCTTGCAAGGCCTTTGCTCAGACACCTCAAAGCCAACTTCTCCTGGGTTTCTAAGTATTGGGGAGAACCCTTAGCTGTGTCAGGGTGTGGAGGGTAATTACCACTCTTTAGGAACAAAAATACACAACAAGCTTGCTTATTGTTTCCTTAATTATATGTCTTGGAAATAAAACAATCTCCTGGTGGTGATGAAGTGTTGATTAATTACCCCAAACATTGCCTTTGGGTAGTTAGGAAATGTGTTCTAACCTTCTCTATTTCAAGGGAGCCATGGTATCCTTTTTCCTATGAACTATATTGAAAAAGTGTGTGTTGGAGCAGTGGATGCATCATCTGTAGGGCATGGATTCAGGGGCCTTGTAGGACTCAGAAAGAGGAGATAGGCAGAAGCTAGAATTGCTACTTGGCCTGAATGGGTGAGCCATAGCAAAGTGCCATGTCCTAGTGGCTTAGGGAGTCATCTCTTTCTGTGCTTGGAGAGCTGCAGGAGGCACTCCAAAGTCAGCAGCAGGTTCACAAGATGAAGTTGGAGAGTCCATTGTCCAGAGGTGGGACCTAGGGAGCTGGGTAGGTGGTGTCAATGACACTGGGTGTTGAGGGGAGTGGAGAAACCCTCCAAAGAGCTCTGTGGGGTATGCACCTACCAATATGTACAGGATGGGCATGCCTTCATAAGTGTATGGGTACACAGGATTTATTTGTACAGGGATCCTACGTGACTGTATGTGGATGTGTGTATATAGGAATTATATATATGCATATGAGTGTATTATATATTATATATATGCATATATGTATACACATATATGGGTGTATTCATAATGAATGTATATATGTGTGTAGGCTTAGATTTTTTAAACATACTTTAGTAAGAGTTCTCAAAAGCTTTGACCCCCTCTTCTAGCCCACCATCCAAAGGTAGGAGGGAAAAGATTTTTCCACACAAGGAGATGTAGACCTATTCAGAAGTAGTTCTTTGGGGCGATTCCAATTTCTGTTTATCAGGATACCAGCAGTCCAGTTCAGTAGTATCAGGACACCAACAGTCTAGTTCAAAAGTGACACTAGACATGAATCAGCAGTGGCAGTAGGATCCAGCAGAAACCTCTAGGCCTCTGATGAATAAGCAGGAGTCAACAGGGGCAACCAGGACCAGCTGGAATGCCAGGATTTCTCTGCTGTTCCTCTCTCAATGAAGTAAAGAGCAGTGAAGACAAGAGACCAAGAAAATGCTGCACAGCTAGCCATTCGAGCCTCCCCAGGCCCCTGCCTGTCACTGTCCAGTGAATCCTATATATACTCTCTACAAACATCATGTGTCCTTTCACAGGTCTTGCCTCAGCAAAACATCACATGAGTCTGCATCACATGACACAACCAGAAGCTTCCACTTCATGTGTACATGTGGGTACATGTGTGGATGTGTATATAATTGTATTAAGATATGTGTATGATAATGTATGAGTGTTTATGAACATAGACATTCGTGCTTATATGATGTTCTCTGTGTGTGTGACATGTGTTTACAAAAGTGTGAGTGTGCATGGGTATATGTATATGTGTATGCATATGTATACATATGTATGTACATAGCTATCTGCATATGTATATTTGGGTATATTAGTAAGGGCAGGCATGCAAATGAATGTGAATATGAACATATGGATGTATATTTATGTGTGTATGGGTAAGGTTGTATGTGTACGAATGTGGAAGCATGAGCATGAGTATGAAAAGGATATATTTATATATATATGTATATGGGTGCATGTGTGAATAGGTAAGGGTATGTGTATATAGGCATGCATATGTCTATATGTGTGTGTATGAATAAAGATGCATATGTATGGATGCATACATATATATATAAGCATGCATATGGGTGTGTATAGGCATAGATATGTATGTGTAAATGCATATGTAAGTATATATGTGTATGTACACATGAATGTATGTATGTTTATGTGTGTATTGGTGTACATATGTGTGTGCATGTAATGTCTATGTGCCATGGAGATGAGTGATAATGGGGAACTCTCCTGTTGTTTGTGTGAATAAGGGTCTGTGTTTATAGGTGTGCATATACAGGCAAGCATGTATATGTGTGTGTATATGCATGTACATAGGTATGCATGTGTGTGTATATACAGGTGTGCATATAAGGTGTATGTTTAGTTACGTATGCACAGATATGGATATGGCTGTGTTTCTGTGTTTCATGTGAGTATAGATGGGTGCAAATATGGGTGTGTACAGGAATGTGTATATGGGTGTGTACATGTGTGTGTGTGTGTGTGTGTGTGTGTACTGGGTGTGTGCTAAGCTGAGTGAATGATGGGGAACTTTCCAGTCGAGTTTCAAGGTCTCAGCTATCACTTACAGTGGTCAGAAATCCTACTCTCCATCTCCTTGTGCTGGGGCCCTCTTTCTCCAGGGACACAGGAAGTATCTTTCACACAGACCACAGTGTACTCCACTGGCTTCCTGCTTTCAAACAATCAAGTCCTCCCTCCTGCTCCCCCTAGCATCTCAGTCCTCAGTCTTTTTTGCAACTCTCCTCTGCCTTCATTTTATATACCTCTGTGTGCCCTCCTGGAACCTTCCTTTTCTGCCTTGTTACTAAAAATACTCTAGGTGGCCCACAGGGAATATACATAAACTTAATTAGTGATGCATAAGAGATCTACACACGTTATAAAGGGAATAGAACAGTAAAAACACCTTGAGGAAAGTATATATTGAATCATGTAGGCCAGTGGGAAAGCTGGCAGCCAGTCAAGTCAGAGGAACTGGTCACTTTCTATGCACTGCCCTGACAGTGTCAGGGACTGAAGGTAACAGGTATGAGATGTTCCCAGTGCTGGTCTCTTTACTGCATGTGATGATCTCACCTTATCCTCTTGCTAATATCCCTGGAGGTAGGGACTCTCATTAACCTCATATTAAGAATGAGCACATCAGGCTCAGAGTGGTTCAGTGTCTTGCCCAAGGTCACACAGGTGGTAAATGACTGAGCAGGGATTTGAGTGGAGCTGCCATCTGGTCTCAGGACAAGATCATCTGTAAGTGGTATCAAGGAGTGACAGGTGATGCCCTTGGGATAAATTGGCTCCCAGGATGCACTGAGCACCAAGGAGGCGGAAGAGCTCACTGGAAACATGTTGGAAGCAGAGTGCTATGGTTGGGAGAGAAAAGAAAGCTGGATGGTCCTGACATGGAGCCTTGGGGAGCTGGAAACAAGAAGTGTGTGTGTCAGAGGTCAAAGGTTAGAGGTCAGATTTCAGGACTCATAGCTACGGATCAGGAACAAGGAAATTCAGGCCCAGGATGCTGGGAGGTGAGAACCACACAGTGGATCCCTCCCCCAGAGGCCTCCCTGAGAGGAAAACAGTCTTGTCTTGGGCACACCTGGCTGACCCACTACTGGACTTGGATTTCAGGAGCACCAGATAACATGCTAGGCTGCTCCCTAAGGAGGGGCCAAGTATGTGGCTCTCTGCCCATACCCAGGTCCCCTAACTGGCCACCAACCAAAAATCTACTTTCTTTCCTGAAAACAAGGTAGGTAACAATACACCTGTGTGGTGTTGTAGTCAGGAGGAATGGCTGCTGAATTAACAGGGCTGGCTTGGTGGGGAACCAGGGTGGAGTGTGCAGAAGAGCCTTCAGGGAGAAAGGGGAGAAGGTGTCTGGTCTCCAAGGCTTAGAAGGTAGAAACATGATCGCTTCCTGCCCTGCTGGGCCCAGAGCAGCAGTCTGGGGAAATTTCTTAGTGAGATGGGTTGACAAAGGGCAGCTGAAGTTTGTGACTTGGGCAAGAGCAACAGGTAGGAGACACAGCTGCCTTTCTTAGGAGGGTCAGGCTGCAGACTGGGAAGTCTGAAGTTGTGATCTCTAGGGCCCTTCACACTGGCCACAGGACTTCTGAAGAGCCCATAGGTCCAAGCTATTCAATTATTCAGTGTGCACATACTTGTGTATTCATGTGTATTTGTATGTGGGGTGCACTTGTAAGCATATGCAGAATGCATGTGGTGGTTATGATGTTGGCCTGGGACTTCCCCATGTAAGCCCGGTTAGCTGGCCCACAAGCTTCCAGACATCCTTCCATTTCACCATCCCAGAGAATACAGTCAATGTTGTTATGTCCAGCTTTGTATGTGGGCTCTCGGGATTGGAACTCAGGCACTCATACTTGTAGGGCAAGCATTTTACAAACTGAGCCATCTTCCCAGGGACAGACCCAACTTCAACACAGATTCAGATTAGTTGGTAGGAGGAAGCTGAGTTCCTTCTCTGGCTCAACAAATACAGCCAGCAAAAGGGATGGCTCATCTTTCAACCCCAGAGTGTTCTCAGGTTATCTAAAAATGATAATAAATGTGAATGTATTTTTAAAGAGTTGTGTGTGTGTGTGTGTATAGTGCACATGTGGAGGTCAACTTTTGAGAGTCCTTCCACCTCATGGATCCTGAGGATGGAACTCAGGTTGTTGGGATGACAGCATGTGGTTTTATCTGGCTTGCAGCAAAAGCTCAGTCAGTGGCTGGGCACTATACTATCTATATTGCTGTGGTTTGGGGAGCAGTCAGTGTCATTTTCCCCAAGTCACTCTGGGCATGATCTACTACTACTACCAAACAGTGTCAGCTCATACAAGAAGACAAGCCTTGAGAAAGAGGATGGAAGACTCCAGTTCTAGGTCTAGCTCTTTTTCAGTGTGACTTTGAGCCTGTGCCTTTCCCTCTCTAGGCTTCACTTTTCTCCTCTGTACATGAGGACTCTGACTAAAGGACCTTTGCAGACAGATGGGTCTGTGATTCTCCTTTGCTACATGGTTGGTCAGGGCCCAGGCTAGATGAGAAACCTCCCTGGGAAGATAACTGAAAAATCTTTTTTCTTCTTAGCATCATCAGTCTCATTCCCAGTCATTGACTGCCACCGTTGTGCTTTGCCAGAGCTGGATGGAGAGGATGCACGCAGTCCCATGTTCTGCACAGGCCCACCCCAGCAGACACATAGAACCCAGAAACCACACACTCAGAAATGTTCAGGCTCATGAAGAGCTACTGCTATGAAATGACTTTGTTGGAATCATGGCTCTCTGCCCCTTCCTTGCCCCTGCCCCCATCCAGGGTGTGGTGTGGTTCATCTCAGACCACCTGTTCTTTTGTGTGTTCTTTTCATTGCAAGATTAACAAATAAGAGTATAGGATATCCTCTTAAATTAGGAAACAACTTACCAGAAATTTTTTTTTTTTAATTGAGACAGGGTTTCTCTGTGTAGCCTTGACTGTCTTGGAACTCACTCTGTAGACCAGGCTAGCCTCGAACTCAGAAATCCACCTGCCTCTGCCTTCCAAGTGCTGGGATTAAAGACGTGCGCCACCACCACCTGGCATTACCAGAGATTTTTTTTTAATTTCTGGATGAAAACTTTTGTGTGGACATGTATTATGGGCCACCCTCACAGCCCATCCAGGGTGGAGGACACTTGTTGCTGATGATGTCTTTGTGTCTAGCAGGCACAAGTCTGTGAAGAGACAGATTGGACATTGTGGAAAGTGATGTGCTTGAAGCACCTCGTGCTGGAAGTCCTGGTTTAGGGTTAGGGGTAGAAGGGAAAGAGTGAAGAGAAATGTCCAGGGCAGGGCTGCAGCACAGATGGAACCTGAGACATTTTCTTCCCCACTCACTGAACAGACCCCAGCAGCCTGCTCAGCACCCATTTGCCCATGGTTTTGGGGATAGCTACCCTCGGCACTCCGGACACTGGGCTAGGTCAAAGCTCTTTTGTGTCTCTGTCTCATCATTCTTTGCAGTCCAGAAAAGCTGAGTTGATCAAGGCCCAGGGAGATTTTGCTACCTGGTCCTAGAAAGCACCAACAAGCTCCAGTTAAGCCTGCACTAGACAGGGATACAGTTCCTGGCTGCCATGACTTTTTTGGGGGGTTGTAACTTTAATTTTTTTCAAACCCTATTTTTAATGATGGTTCTTAAATGCTTTAATCTACCTTCTAGTCTACCACTTACCAGAAAGTAGTGGAAAAAAAAGGCTATAGGGTAGGTGGACCTGTTTAGAAATGGTTCTTTGGAGCAAATCCCATCTGTGTTGTCAGGAAATCAGCAGTTCAGTTCACATGTCAGTAGCGGCAGCTCGATCCACTCGCAAACACTTCATGGATATATCAGCAGTCCGACTCAGTAGTGTTGGTATAGCAGCAGGTGGCATGACCTAGCAGGAACAGCCAGGCAGGAGGGATGTGGACTAGCAGGGACATCAGGAGCAGTTCCCAGCTGTGCCTCTCTCAATGAAGTAAAGATGGACAAGATGAAGAAGTAGTTAGCTATGTAAGCAAGCCAAACTCAGCCTCTGTCAGGCTGCTGAGTTTTTTATACTGCCTCCAAATATCATGTGTTCTCCATGGGTCTTGAACTCGCCATGTGTGTCTGTCCCAGCTGACATCACTCTGCCAATCAACTCTAGTCCTTGAAGGCAGCAAGTAGCCGCCACACACCACAAGAAGATTTTTGGTGCATTTCTCTCTATGGAGTCCCAACAAATGGAGCTCAACTACACAATGTAAGGTGGACCAAAGTATGCATGTTGTTACCAAAGAATCTTTCATCTTGTGTCGTTTCACATGTTTGCTTTAGCAGAACATCCTTTCACCTATGTCTGCTTCAGCAAAAACGTCCCTTCACTTGTGTTTGCTTCAGGAAAATACTACTTCACATGTTTGCCCCAACAAAACACCATTCAGTACAATGACTTTCCAAAGAACCCTTATGTTTCAACTTCAAGGGGTGCTAGCAGAGCTGTGTGACAGAGTGAGACCTATAGAGGACTACTAGAAGGAAAAAATACAGTGTGTGGCCAGCACACAGGGGTGAGGGAAGGACCTGATCACTCATCTGGTGATTTTTATAGGGCTGCCCTGATGAATCACACGTTTTTCTCAGGGCTAGTGGACTGCACAGGAAGTATAGGATGGCCCTTGTCTCCAAGATGCTCGGGACAGACTTGGTGAAGATGTAAGCAAGCCACAGATAGCATGTTGTCAAGTTGGTGATGGTATGTATCTTGGCCTTATAGCAGTGGTTCTTAACCTGTGGGTTGACCTCCTATGCCAGGGGTCAAATATCAGATATCCTGCATATCATATATTTAATTATGATTCATAGCAGTAGCAAAGCTACAGTTATGAAGTAGCAATGAAATAATTTTATGGTTGAGGCTTGCAGTATTAGGAAGGTTGAGAACCACCACCTTATAGTATAGGCAAGTTGTAAAGGATATGCCAGAAGAAGGTAGAGAAGGCTTCTCGGAGAAGATAGATCTCAGCCTCTGGTTGCAGCCTGCTCTTAGCTCATCATGCATGCTGCACAGGGGTGTCATTCACAAGGAATGACTTGGGGCTGCCTATGGATGGTGAAAGAAGGGAGATTGTTTCAGGGTCCCCCCTGCTATGAACTTAGATCTGCACCTGTACTTTTAACAAGGGGGATAACATGCTTTTTCCTTGAGACATCAGCAGTCTTTAGTTTGGATGCTTGCTAGAAGGTTTCTGAGCCCGCCACACTCTCCACCCCACCATCTGAGAGCCATCTTGTTAATGTCACACCAGAAGAGGGCCGTGAGGTGGTGGGGGTTTCAAAGGGCAAGGTCCTAGGAAAGCAAGGTAGAAGATGGGCTCACACAGAGATGGCAGCCAGGAAGGCTTTGTGTCCTGGGAGGCCACCTGCTCTGTGATCTTCAGAGTGTACACACAGACACACACAGACACACACAGACACACACACACACACACACACACACACACACACTAATCTATATTCTTCATTATATTCTTCATATGAAAGGAAAGCACACAGATAAATGGTATAGGCCTCCTGAGACCAGTCCATAGGAAGGCAGGGTTTCAGTAAGGGGGTGTTGCTTTCTGTGAGTAGCAGCATATGTTACCAGCTAGCGCCTGAATGAATGAATGAATTAATGATAGAAAATTTGCCAGTGTCTGTTTCTCTACATCCAGGCCCTGGGTCTCTCCACCTGAACCATGGGCATCATGTGCCCTTTGGGATTAAGGGGGTTATGTGAGTTTGATACATAGTAGCTAGTCAAGGAAAGGTGTCAGTAAGCATCTCCTACCTGCATAAACAGGCGATTTTGGAGGGAGCATCTCCTTTTTGATGATCCTCAGGGTGGTTTTGGGTGTATGTATGCTCATGTGTGTATGATGTGTGTGTGTATACACCTGTGGGTATGCCTGTGGAGGCCAGAGGTGAAAGTCAGGATGTCTTCCTCAGTTAGCTTTGAGATGGGATCTGGGTTTGTCTGTTCTCTGAAGTGGATTTATTTATTTTTATTTTTTTTTTGAGATTCAGTTGTGTCATGTGATTTTTCTCTGGAAATTGTCTTATGAGAGCATGTTTTGCTGGGGCAGACATGTGAGAGGATGTTTTGCTAAGAACAGACACATGATGTTTTTCTGGAAGCTGCCTGGAAAAAGGGCATGTGATGTTTTGCTAGAGTGGATGCTTGAGAGAACACATGATGTTTGGAAAGGATATGAATATAACCCAACAGACAGTGGATGATGCTGTGACTTTGGTTCACCTTGCCACTCTTTGCTGGTCTTCATTGGGCTTTGCTGATGCTGGTCTTCGCTGACAACACTGTGGCATTGGTGTGCCTTGCCTTCTCTGCTGATTATTGTTTGTCATGACTTTGTAGAGAGAAATGCACCAAAGAACTTCTTATAATATTTTGGTATTTTTTTTTTCTGCTTCCTCAAACTTGGTCAGATTGGCAGAGCCTTGTAGTTTCTTTTGGATTGAACTGCCATTGCTGATTTGTGAATGATGTTTGTGAGTAGATCGAGCTACTGATGTGATTTGTGTGAACTAAACTGCTGATATCCTGGCAACAAAGATTGGAATTGACCCCCTCCCTGAAAAAACCTATTTCTAAACAGGTCCACATCTCCCTTTCCTTTCCACTACCTCTGGTGGGTGATGGGCTAGAAGGGAGGTAAAAGCGTTTAAAAAAACCTGATTTAAAGTAGGTTTTGAAAAATCTAAGCCTATATGTCTCAATACCTTTGAGATGGGATATGAAACTGGATGTTCTGGCTAGGCTGTCCAGCCATCAGGCTCCGGAAATCTACATGTCTCAGCTCTTCTCCATACTGGGGTAACAGACGCATAGGGTCACATCTTTCTCTTTACTTTGGTGCTGGGGATCTAGACTCATTTCTGCACATCCCCCCAGTCCCTCTAGGTGCTTTTGACAGGGAGGAGTATTGCTATTCTCATGGCACAGGCAAGGAAACTGAGGCTAGGGAGGGAAGGGACCTTCTGAGAAGCCATCAACAGAGTCCAGGGCCTTGGGCCACACCTCCTTGCCATCCAGGCTAACACTCATACTACTCTAGTTTAGCAGGCCAGTAAAATGTGGACAGGATTAAACAGCTCAGTTGGAGATCAGCTGAACTCACCTATTTTGAGACAAAGTCCCCACAGTTGCTAGTGCTTTGGGTCTCCACTCTGGGCATATGTATCAGACTCTAAGGAAAAGGATGGGAAACAGAGCAGAAGTCTGGGACAAGGCTGGGGTTCTTCCCAGGCTAGCATCTCTGCGGATGAGTTGATTTCCTCCGAGCACGTCTGGACAAACAGCTTTCTCCACCTGGCCTCTCCATCAGCCCCCTGGTGATTAGGTCTTAATGAGCTGGCTGTAAAGAGCTGGGGGGCTGGGGTGAGCTTTGCTGGCCTGTGGAATGCACCTCTGCTGTGACTGAGGCCCTGCATTTTGTGTTTGGGGCCAACATGGTCCTTGTGTATCTATTTGGAAGCAGCAAGTCCCCCAAGAGCATTTTATCAGGTTATTTTGAATTAGGAGTTTAACAGTGCACAGCCTGGGAGGAGAGCTAGTAAATGAAGTTGGCAAGGGAGAGCATCCAGGGGAGAAGGGAGGAAATCCCAGGCCAAGCGCTGGAATAGGACTTGATGATGTTGGTGACAGCAGGCTGCATCTTCCAGGACAGGAATCCCTCTGCGACTGACGAAACACTTCTACCACATTATTCCACTTAAATCACACAGTAACTCTGAGAGCTAGAGTTTTCTTGTCTCATTATTCCACAGATGGTGAGAAGGGCTCAGAGGGGTTGCTGAGACTTGCTCATGGCCACAATGGAGACAGCAGGCTGGGATTCCAGTTCCAGGCAGCTGTTTATTCTTTTCCTGACTCCATAGTGTTTACCCCTTGCCCCCAAAGGCCCTTGCACTTTCTTTGAGGTACTATAGTAGTTGTTCAAGTAGTTCCTCCCAGTTCTGTGTGAGTTCTTGCTCTATCTACATGCTTATCCCTAATCTTTCTGGCTCTTTTTCTGTGGCTGGCATGTACAACTCCCAGGCTTGCACTGAGCTGCTGGAGTCATGGGAGTTATATAAGGTGCTGAGAGGATGTGAGGGCTCATGGTCCCAGTCTTCAGTGTTCTGGAGCAATCAGAAGTCCTTGCTCATGGGTCTGAAGAGATAGCTCAGTTCAAAGACCTACTATTTATGCCTGAGGACCTGAGTTTGACCCCCAACACCCCAGTACTCACATTAAAAAAAGCATGATGGTTTATGCTTTGAGTCATAGTGCTGGAGACGAGAGGGACCCTGAAGACTACTGGGAAGCCGGCATAGCTAAACTGATGACTCCTTGGTCTTACTGAGAGACAAAGTGAGGAAGGGGGTGTCGAGATGGCTCAGTGTGTAAAGGTGTCTGCTGCCAAGACAGTCAACCCAAGTCTGATTATTACATGAGACTAGGGAGATGATTCAATGGATAAAGCACTTGCCACACAAGTTTCCTAGAACCCACAGAAAGCTGGGCACTGTAGTGTGTGTCTATAACCTCAGAGCTCCTGCTTTGTGATGAAAACTCATGGAAAAACCAGCTCTCAGGATGGCTGTGTGATTTAAAAGTCTAGGAAGCTCCAGGGCTGGCTAGCTTGGCATACGTATTGGTGAGTAAGAGACCTGGTCTGAGATCAGGTGGAAGATGAAGACTCAGACCTGAGGCTGTCACCTGACATCTAATTTTCCCATGTGAGCTGAGGCATTCCCCATTCACATCCATAAACATTGCATGCATGCATGTGCACACACCAAGGTCTGGAAAGGAGGCTAGGGACACGGGGGCAGCATGTAGAGAAGCATCCATGCATCCACTGACAGGAAGGGCAAACCCAGAGCTGTGACTGGGCCTCAGCACTCCTATGACCCTTAGTAAGAAGTACAAGGTCACCTGAAAGTATCTCCATGCAGTTTCCAGGCCTATCCTGTCTTGCTTCCCTGATGTTCTACCTCTGGCCTCTCCTGGGAGCTCCTCTCTAAAAACGTTACCAGGAAATAAATCCCCGTGTTTGGGTTTGCTTCTGATACCCCCAATAGACAGGGGAAGGCTTGAGGATCAAGAAGGGGCAAGAGATGGAGTAATGGTGGAAGGGATGTTCCTCTGTCAGAATCCCAGACAAGAGTTGAGGTGTGTATGGAAGCCGTGGCTTCACAGGAGTGAGAAAGAGGTCTCCTGAGACCTTGCTAGTACAGGTGAGAACACATCACACTCACAGATGATGGTGCTGTCTTCTGAAGGACCCAGATCTGGGATGGCAGTGGACACTGACCTTGGGCAGGGCTACAGATGTGTGTGTAGGATCTCGGCCCATGCTGGAGCTTAGCACAGAGGCCAGACATCTGTTTGAGGATGCTATTTTATTTATAGTTACAATTTCTGGGCCAAATCACATTACCCAAATTACCAGTAAGCAAAAAAGTTGTATGGGAAGCTGTGCTGCCCTGGTTTAAGGTTGGATAAGATGCTGATCAATGCAGCATGACTCGCTCGCTGTTACTTCAGTGTCACACTGGGTTAGTGGTTTCCCCCCACTTGTGGTTTGATTGCTGGAGGATCCTTGGTGACATATCAAAGTTAAGGATGCCCCTCAGGAAGTGGTCTGCTTCTATCTCCTCTCCAGACTGCGTGTTTGTCATTCATTTCGTTGGTCTGTGTGGCCTCTGTCTGATCCATAGCAGAATGGAGACAACTCAGAGACAGCCTTGGGTCCATAGTGAATACATTTTAGGACCTGCACTGACTCTGTCTCATTCCAGGAGATGCAGACCAGAATGTGGCCTGGAAAGGGGGAAGGAAGCAGGGCTTGGCAGAGGGAAGCATTGGGCTCAGGACAATCATAACTGAGCTGACTCCCAGGGACCTCTGGAGATGAAGAGGTCCTTCAGACGTATTGTGAATGGAGGCTAGTCATCTGAGTGTAAGCCATGCCCCAAAACGCTGGATACCACAGAGAAGTGTGTGACCTTGGACAGGTAATCCTTCCAAGCGAAGGCCTATGGAGGGCTTTGAGACCACCTGGGTCTGGGCTGAGAAGAACAGGTACATTAGACCCTGGCTAACTGACTTGTTGACCTGCCACTTCTGACATGTTCTTATCCCCGCTCTGCCCAGCCTTCATGTACAGAAGTCGTAGACAGGATTTCTGTCAGCAGAGATTTCTCAAAGAGTTCTTGAGTGCTGGCCCCTTCAGGTAGCAGTGAGGAGGACCTCTGCTGTCTGTTCATTTGACTTTTGCAGTGGCAGCCACCACATCCTGTCTCTTCTGTCACTTGGTGGCTCTGGCTTGTGTTTGCCTGTTTCTGGGGTTGTGAGAGCTTCCACTGTGGCTGTTTCCAGACAGCCACACATGTAAGTGACTGGCCAGTGTGAGCTGGCTCTGGAGACAAGTAACTTCTGTGTCCATGAGTCCACACTTAGATCCTGAGGGTTTTGATATATCCAGGGACACAGGTGATCACTTGGGCCCATTTGGTCATTTGGCCTGGCTCAATGGGTGACGTCTCACATCCTTACACTGACAGTTTGGGAAATGGGCTTCATTGAAAGCTCCTGCAGAGTGGATGTTGTACTGTTCATTCTTCTCTTTCCACATTGTCTGGGGTTCGCCCTGGATGCTTCGAGACTCCTCGCCTATGATGGCTCATAGCTGCTTTCTTCCAACAGCCTCCTAATAGCCCTGGAGGTCAGAGGTCAGTTGAACAGATGGTACAGTGCATACTATACAGGCAAATAATCTAAACCTAGCAAGATTTAAAGAGTATCTTGAGGTTGCACTGGCTGGTACACAGTGGCAGGCCTACACTCTGCCTTCTGAGTCAGTCTAGTGCATTTCTGTTCTGTACAGATGGAGAATCATGAATATTCTAGAACACATCACCAGTTAAGCTGTATGGGAGGCTGCATGCCTGTACTTATCACTTTAATTTAGAAATATTAACTTTAAAAATCCTGTCAACTAACACATGTTCCCACACTGGTTTTCACACAACATTGGATAGAAAATGGCACCAATCATTTGTCCTCCTCTGACTCATAGTCCTGGCGAAAATGGACAGGAAGGCAGAGGAAATACCTTAGCCCAAGGTGTTTGAGATCAACAACTTCTTTAGTCAAGAGACAGAAGTATTTACAACAGGAAATCCTTGTCAAAGACTTTCTAATGGTTCCCTAAGATGCAATGAAGGCATTTTAGCCTGGAGCATTGCTCTTCGGAGTCTGGGCTGCCAGTCTCTGACTGGGTGCCTGCACATTCCTAGGAGCAGCAGAATCTGATCTTTTGATTGGGAGGGTGGGAACAATGAACACCCAGCGCTGTCAGGCTTTGGCAAGAGGGAGATTTATACTTGTGCCTTGCTCTATACTGGCCTCTCTGCTCTGGAATGGAACATCTGTTACGTTTGATCAGCTTTCAAGAAAGACAAAGCTTCTATCGGACAGACACACCCACCGTCTGCTTCCCCACCCCTGCACTCTTGGTGATGACTTCCCTGTTTGCTTCCAGCCTAGGGTTAGAGTGTGTGGGGCTTGCCTATTAGGCACTTAAAACAATACTGATTCTGAGGTTCTCGTGCCTTTCTCCCAACACAATTCATTGATTCTGCAGTGGGAGTTTTTTTATGATTAGGTAAGTTTTGGAAGTAGCAGGTGTGGGTCAGAGCATCTTCAGCTACCCTGGGCATGTGAATAAGTTGCAGGTGGTACTGGAACCAGGGCCTCATGCATGCTAAGCAAGCATTCTTCTACCACTGGACTACATCCCAGCCCTCATTTGGATGCTAAAGTGATACTCAATAGGAAACTGTGGAAGGACTATAGTAAAGTGTTCATGCAAAAGATTTGTAGTCCTTCCTGGAGCTTGGTATATTTCCACATGTCATGACACCTTCTGGCCCACTCTGTCCCATTTAACAGGTAGTCTTTCATTCTCAAGCCAAGGGAGACAAGCTCAAGGAAGAGACAAAGTCAAGCAAACTTGACCCACACTCCTGCGCTTCACAGGGCAGATATACGAAACTTCTCAAGAGTAAAGAGGACCTGTAGGCAGGACATGTAAACTTTGGCAGGTGGATAGTACAGCCCCACCTAAGATTGTTTGAATGGCTCTGGGAGAGCAGGAGCTATGGTCTTCTTAGTAGCAGAAGGAGTGATGCCCAGCTGGAGAGACTCAGAGAAACCCAGATAAAATCCTTCCAAGGGAAGAGTGAACTTTGGACATCCATGACAGCCAAGTCCAGCTCTCAATTATGTCTGAATTCCTTTTGGAAGATAAAGGGTGGGGAAGATAGCTTATCCTAAAGGATTTATGATGGATAGGCGGATACACAACATTAGGAAACAGAGAGGCCAGTGGTCCCTATCCCATACAGGCAGGCCTCCCTCTGCCTGAGGCTGGTCCAACCTGGGGAGAACCCTGGTATGTGTGAAGGTTGAAACTGTGAGGGCTGTTGGTGTGAGGGCTGACAAGAGAATACAAGCTATTGGTCTTTGAAGGATAATCAGAAAGATTGTGGGAAGCACATGAGATTTTTATTCCCAGGGCAGAGAACAATCCATAGATTTGCTATGATGACTGGGGTTAGGAGGAAGGATGCTAGACAAAGTTGTTTAGTAGAATCCTACACAAGCATACTGATTATCTTCTATGGCTATGTGTATACATCAGAGTACAAGGATATAGTGATATGAGCCATGGCTGTATCCAGATAGAAAGACCATCTTTCATGAGCGCCATTATTACACATACTCTGGGCCAGACATTTTTACATACTTGAGTTTAATCTTAAAAAGATAAAGGTAAATACAACTCCTGTTTTGCATGAGTTTCTAAGTTCCTGGTTTAATGATGACCACAGATGGCCTGCAGATTGGTTAATTCTTGTGTCTTTAGAGAGAGGCTTCATGTTCTAGTCACAGGTTCATATGACTTGCTATTGTGACAGATTGATATGTCTTTGACCCAGGTAAAGGATCCTACTTACCCCTTCTGAACTTTGACCCAGGTGAAGCATCCTACTTACTCAGTTGTATGATGAGGAACACAAATCCACGTGGCTAAATACAGGGAAAGTATCTGAGCTTTCAGAGACTTAGAGGACCCAATAGTGTGCTCATGGACAATGAGCAAAAGGCCAGTACCCTGTTTTTCTGATAAACAAACCAAGGCTGCAGGGTGAATAACACTCCTTTTTTCCCCTCACTTCCTGCCTTTCCTGAACTGTGTTGTGTGGTCAAGAGAGCTCCTTTATCCCTGTCACTTTCTAGGACCATGCACACATGGCCATCTATCCTGGACCTAACTCCAGCACCCTTCAGCAGCTCTGGGGAAAGCCAATTGCCCAGCATGCACTTGGACACCAATGAGACCCTGTGTCTGATTATATGCTTTGACTTCTTTGAATAAATGATCTATTAGTTACTGTGTTCATCCCTGGGAAAGACCGTTTAAGCAGAAACAGCTCAAAGGAGGAAGGAACAAATTTTGGTTTTGTCTTATCATTTCAGAAGGAACAGTTTATCGTGATAGAGAAGACATGGCTGACAGAGCATCTTACGTCATGGTGGTTGGATGCAGTCCCTGTGAACACACTCCTAGTGCTGTGTTTCCCCTAATAAGTTCCATCTCCTAATTCCTACCCTCTCATGATAATGCTATCATGTTATAAATCTATCAATGGATTAATTCATTCATTGGTCCAGAACCCTCTTGTTCCATATCCTTCCTCCATTCATGTGCTTTTCTAACCTAAGTGTTTCGTAACCCAGTCAACCTTACAGTTAGATGACCATCACAGGCCTGGGGAGATGGCTTAGTGAGTAAAGGACTTGCCATACAACATGAGGTCCTGAGTTTGGATTTCCAGGACCCACATAAAACTGAGGTGCAGTAGCATAGACATGCAACCCCAGGGTTCTGTTATAAGATAGGAGACAGAGACAAAATGACTTCATGAAAGATCTCCAGTCACATAGCCTCTCCTACACAGAGGCAAACAACAAAAGTGGACCAAGGTGAGGAGCTGCGCCTGAGATTATCCTCTGTCTCCACATATGAAACTGGGCATGTGTATACCCCCTATACACACACTCTCACACACACCACACACATATATACACATACCACACACACACACACACACACACACACACACACACACACACACACACACACATATATATATATATACATACCATACACAGACACACATACACAAACATATACACATAAACACGCACACAACAAGCACACCACAGACACACATATATACATACCACATGTGCACATATACACACCACACACAAACACACATATGCACACATCATACACACAAGCATACACATACCACGCACAGACACAAAGACACACGCACACCACATGCACATCACAGACATACACACCACACACAGACACATGTATACCACATTCATACCACAGATACACACATAAACACAGACACACACACACACACACACACACACACACACAGATTAACCACTATAATGCTCTATATTTTCAGATAAATTATATTGCCAGTTCTCGTAGGGCACATTTGAATCCAGTACCATGTAAGTGTAATGAAGTTATGCTGCACTTGAAATCAATAGACAGCGTCAGGCCTGAGCTTTGGGACATAGACAGTGTGAGGTGGGAGGGTGGAGAGGCATTTAGCTCTGTTGTAGAGGAAGAAACACCATGTCCAGAGCTCTGCCCAGATGTGAGAAAGATCCACTGTAAACAGGGGTGGCATTCAGGAAGAATCAAGAAGACTCCTTCTTCTATATTAAAGGATAGTATACTTTCTAACCTCCTGCCTCACAGCAGAGACAATTCTCATAAGCAAATGCCCAGAGCCAGGCATCTGGCCACAAAGCCTCTGAAATATCCTCTGGGGTAATAGGTAATTAGCAGCATGCTCTTTACTAAAAGGAACAGAGGATTCGCAGTGACTGACTGATGCAGACCGGCACTTACAGTGGGCTCTGTACAAGTGGGGACGCAATTACAACAAACGTTCTTCAAACCCCAAGGGTCTTCCATACCAGGTGACCAACCATCTGTGCAGCTAGGAGCTGACCAGGAAAGCAGGAAGCCTGCCAGTTACTCAGAGCACAGGGTATGTAAGATGAGGACTTTGTGATGTGGCTGGTGTGGAGGAGTCCAGCAGACCAAGTCAGGTTTCTAAGGAGGTTGAGCCAGGGCAGGAAGCAGTGCCTACCCACAGGGACTAGTGAAGCGAGGGGGACAGAGGGTGCTGCTCAAGTCCAGTATGTTCTGGAACCAGGCAGGCCCACTCAGTGGGAACTGAAAGGCAGTGCCCCAGGCAGACAGGTGGGAGAGCTCTGACTTCTCTTCTTCCTGCTCGCTCATCTCTCACTCATGCCTCCCTTCGGTTGGTATAATTCCTGATGTGATATGGAGCAGGCATAGTATAAAAAAGACCTGGGAACAGAGAAGCCCAGTGCTGGCACAGGTTACCCAGCTCATAAGACCTGTATAGGTCTGCAGAGACAGGAGGCCAGATAGACTCATCACCGATAGTCATCTGAGCCATTTAGGAAAATGAAAGCACATTTGGAGTGATCCTCCAGTTCACAGACTGTTAAGACAGTTCTGTGAGGGAAATGGTCCCTGTTTCATGCAGGTAGAGACAGAGGCACAGATATGATGTAAATTGTCAGGCTCAGCCACTCAATGGTGAAGTCTGAGTTGCAGGTCAGGCCTTTGTTTGTTGTTTATTGATTTTTTTTGTGTGTATGCATGTATGCCATAGTACCCATGCACAGGTCAGAGGACAACTTGTGAGAATTGGTTCTGTCTTTCTACCATGCTGGGTCCTGGTTGGGTGTGGATCAAAGGCAGATAAGGCAGGCTTGCTGGCAAGTGTCTTAACTCACCATGGCTTCTCACTGGCCCTGGAAACTTTGCACAGTAGTTCTTTTTAGGTTGAGGGCAATTTCAGAATCCTTTGCAAATCGGTGATAGTTTGTCAGTGCAGTTGTAATTGTGGTCACTGAGTTGTTCACCTAGTGGTATTATTAGATCTCACACTAGTGGTCATATTAGGTGTTGTTTTGGCTGTGTATCTAAGCTGGGCAGGTCCCTCTTGCCGGTCCCCAAAGTGGGAACTTGTTGGGACTGGAAACCCAACTTCAACAAGGCTCATTATATAGTCCTGTTTGCTTATGCTTAGGATTGCAGTGGTTGTGTGTGTATGTGTGTGTGGGGGGCATCATTACCTTTTCCCTTTGGTTTCCCAGATGATAATATTGTAGAGCACTTTTTAATAATCACATTATTTATTAGTCCTCTTTTATGAAACATCTATTTAATCTTTGGTCCATTTCCCCCCCATTGAGTTGTCTTCTCTTGAGCCACAAACATTCTTTATTTTTCTAAAGTATATTTAGAATTATTTTACTTATTTTTATGTGTGTGACTGTTTTGCCTGCATGATTGTATGTGAAACCAGTTCATACTGGGTGTCCTCAGAGGTTAGAGGAGGGAGGGAATCTCTAGAACTGAAGTTATGGGTAGTTAAAAACCTCTATGTGGGTGTTGGGAACTGAGCTTGGGTGTTCTTCAAGAACAGGTGTTCTTTACTGCTGAGCCATCTCTCTAGCCCCTAAATGTACACACACACACACACACACACACACACACACACACACACACACACACACATGTAACACAACATATAATATATTATTATTACTATTAATTATTTATTCTTTTCTCCTATGGAAGAAAGCATCAGATGGACAGCGTATTTTGGCTAGAAGCATCAACTTAAGAGCAAATTTGGTGACAATTCCTCAGCTCTCTGTGCTGAGAGGATAGGTGTTATCGCTGAAGTTTTTGTTCACATCTGGCAAGCAATGTACCACCGAGCTACATCCCTGCCTACTTTTAATGGCCATATATAGGTTTATGATTTATTAAGAGCATATAGTTTGGATATATTATAGTATAAGTATAGTTTTATGGTTTACTTAGAGCTTAGAGTTTGGATATACTGAATTATGGGTTAAGATTTCCTTTAAAGATTTTTATTAGTGTATATTCACTGTATGTCGTAATTGGCTTCCCAAGGACATTTTCTTAAAATCATGTATGCTTTGGCCAGATTCCCCTTCCACAGTCTTCCACTCTTTCATCTCATTAGTTTGTTGTCTTTAAACCATTTTATTCTATGTTCATATCATGTGTAAATGCATGATCTTTCAGACAGAGTCTCATTATGTAGCCCTGGCTGGACTGAAATTGAAATGTAGACCTGGCTGGCTATGAACTCACATAGATCCACCTAGCTGTGCTTGCCCAGGGTTGGGATTAAAGCTACAGGTCACCATTCCTGGACTGCTTGGTTTTTTTGAATCAAGGTTTTCCTGTGTAGTCCAACTGGCCTCAAGCTTGAGTATTCTGCTTCAGCCACCTAAGTGCTGAAATTAAAAATATGCGCTATCATGTCTGGCTATAAGAACAGATGGGTGGGGTCTGAGGAGATGGCTCAGTTGCTGAAGTGCTTGCTGGGCAAGCTTGAGGACCTGAGTTTAATCCTCCAGCATTCATATAACAGTGGGACATGGCAGTGTATGCCCATAATCCCAGTGCTGGGCAGATAGGGAGGGAGAATCCCAGGGACTCGCTGGCCAGTTAGTTATTCTAGCCAAATCAGTGAGCTCTAGGCTCAGCAAGAGACCCTGTCTCAAAAAATAAGGTGGAGAAAAACTGAAAAAGACATCTGATGTTGGCTTATGGCCTTCACACAAATGTGTACACACACATATACACACACTCACATGCATGCACACTCACACTTATATAAGTAAACATGCCCACTCGTACACCAAGCCTATGGTGTGTACTTGTCCAGCATTATCTATCTCCTATTGAGTGAGTGGGTCTATTGCTCTTGCCAATATCAACTGGCTACTACATATATGTCTATTTTTGGACTCTATGGCTATTTTTACTCTAATATCAACCCTTTTAATTACTCCAGCTTCTATGTAAACCATATGTGCACTTGTATATGTATGGCCTTGTATTTACATGGATAATGAGAAATAAACTAATATGGCTCCATTATCATATTCTTTATATCCAAAATTATTTTGTCCATCTGATAATAACATGATTTCTCTATCAATTTTAATCATTGGCATTTCAGTTTCTGAAAAAACAGGCAGTTGTGAGTTTTATTAGAGTCATATTAAATCAACACTATAACCATATTGAGTCTTTCTGCTGTGAGCACAGTTCATCCCAATTCAGTTAAGTTTTTCAGAAGTTCTTGATTTCCTTTGGCAATGCTTTATACATTTCAACACAGCAGTTGTTCTAATTTGAAAATTTCTTAAAGTAGTCTTGCTTTGTGGTATAATCAAATAAAATTGATTCTAAACTTAATTTTGAAATGTTTCCTGCTAATCCAATTGGTACTTTATTTCATTATGAGTGTTTTGCCTACATGTATATTCGTGTACCTCTTCTTGTATACCTGGTGCCTGAGGAGGCCAGAAGAGGGTGTCAGATCCCCTGGAACTGAAGTTGCTGATAGTTATGAGCTGCCATGTAGTTTCTGGGAATCTAAGTAGCATTCTCTAGAAGAATGGCCAGCGCCCTTAACCACTGAGCCATCTCTCTACCCCCCTCCCCACCATGGATTTTTTTGTATTAACTTTTAAAAGTTCTTTTTATTCTGTGTTAACTTTGTGTCTGTAATTTTTCTGGATGATTTACTTTCATAGCTGTTTTTTGCATTAATTAAGACTCTCTGTGTAGGTAGGCATCAATATTGTCTAGAGAGACTATTTCAATTTTTCGTTACGTTCCCCCCCTTATAACTTAATTGTATAAGTTGGGCTCTTGAACGCAATGTTGGATAGAAATGGTGGGAAAAAAAAGGCACTTTTCCCTTTTCCCTACTATCAGGGAGGAAATCCCAACTACCTTCAGGTGCCCGTAACGTTTGCTGTGGGATTTTGCTGGACTATTTCTTTAGTTGAAGATGCTCTCTCTGCTCCTTTTTCCCTGACAGGTTCTTTCTTACTTTTATTTTATTTTTTAAAAAATATTTATTTATTTATTTTATGTACATAAGTACACTGTTGCTCTCTTCAGACATACCAGAAGAGGTCATCAGAACCCATTATAGATGGGTGTGAGCCACCATGTGGTGGCTGGGAACTGAACTCAGGACCTCTGGAAGAGCAGTCAGTGCTCTTAACCACTGAGCCATCTTTCCAGTCCCTTTCTTACTTTAAAAACAATACCTGTGTGTTGTAATTTGCAAATGTTTTTTTCCTGAACATATGAATTATTTGCTTTATTTGCTTTATTGATTTCTACTTCTCTACTAGTTTTCTTCCTTTAGCTTTGAGACTAATTAGCTCTTCTGTAAATTAGAAGCCTATAATGACTAATTTGCTGATGTTCTTTTCTAATATATGTATGTATCAAAGCTGTGAAATTTCTTTAAAAGCTGTTTCAACTGTATGCTATCCTAACTTTGGTACTTTAAAAATATCATTCAGTTTGTTTATTGATTTTTATATTTTAAATCTTTATTATTATTCTTTAATCTTTTTTTTTTTTTTAAAGTCCAGTAGTTATCCCCCTCCTGGTCTACCCTCCATTTTAATTTTTTTTTAATCCATGACATTTAATTTGTAAGTAGTTGGAAAATTTCTGAGTATCTGCTGTATTTTGGTTTGACTTCATTCCGGTAAAAGAACATGTTTTATAATTTTTGGCCCATTCATATTTTTAAAGATTTTTTGATGGCATTGGATATGGCATATCTTTATTGGTATGTGAATTTATGTGTTATATACCCTCCTGCTCCCCTGTGTGTATGTGTTTGTGTGTAGAATTGAGGCCAACACTGGGTTTCTTTCTCAGTTACTCTCTACTTTAATCTTGAGATGGGAACTTTTCTGAACCCAGAGCTCACTGGTCCAGCAAGATAGGCTGGACAGTGAGCTCCAGGAACCCGGTCCTCTGTGTGTCCTGTGCTGAGATTACAGGTGTGTACCACTGAGCCTGTTTCCCTATTTTATTTTTTTAAGAGCATTAGGGATCTAAACTCAGGTCCTCCTGCTCATACAACAAGCACTTTAGTGGATGGAAAGGATATGCAGTTGTTGGGTGTACTGTACAAATACCAATTATGTCCATCTGGTTGGTAAGTTTGCTCAGAGTTCTATATTATTAGGGATTGTATTTGTTTTATTAGTCAATAAGAGGTATTTTAGAATTACCAAGTATAATTATGATGTCTCTTGTTCTTCCTTTTAGTTGTGCCGGCTTTTGCTTTATGTGGTATGAAGCTGTATTATCAGGAATACTATAATAGCCCACCAGTTAGCTAACTTTACTATTGTTACGGTCTTCTTCATATATGAACAAATGTGCCTAATTTTGATAGTGACACCTAGCTTTATTATGCTACTGTTTTCACGATGTGCGTCTTCCCATTGCTTTAATTTTAAATTTCTTTTGCTGCTAGCATTGAACCTGGGGCTCCCCACACAGTAAGCACATTGTTTTATCCCTTAGCCATACACTAAATCCTCTGTCTTTTAACTTTACAGGTACCATGTAGTTGCACTTAAGATGTTTCCCTAGGACAAAATGTAGTTGATTTTATTTTGATTGGAAGCACCATTCCTTAGTTGGTGAAATGACCTGGTTATTTCATTCATAATGGATGTGATGATACAGCTGTGTTTGTATTTGACATCTTGCTATCTGTTTTCTTTGTGTCATCTATTCTCTCTCTCTCTGTCTCTCCTTTCCATTCACAAGTGACTTCTCAATACATCTTTAGCTTTGATCACAATCTACTCTTAAACACTACATCATGTCTATCTTGTACTGATCTTATAACTGAAGACTTCCTTTCCCCCTATAAATCTGCCTTCTACTGTAAATCTTGCCTAGACATAGGTTGTAAGCCTTCAAACATGGAGTCATCATTTTTCTTAGTCAATTATATTTTAAAGAAATGAAAAATGAGAAAACATATTTCATATTAATCCACATATTTACTGTGTCTGTTCCTCCTCATTCCTTCATGCAGGCCTGAATTTGTCTGGTGTTCCCAGTTCCTCAGTTTGAAGGAATTTTAAAATCATGTTTTGGTAGTACATATCTGTGGACTATAAATCTTCTTAACCCCACCTTTTTTTTTTTGTTTGAGAACATGAAGATGTCTTTATTTGGTCTTTGCTTTTTAAAAAAGATTTTTACTCGATATAAATTTATACTATGATAGTTTATTTACAACAGATCATCTATCAATCAACCATTTATTTATCTACCTACATACATCACTTATTATATTAATTTATATCTATCTACCTGCCAGTTATCTATCCACCAGTGTTAGGGTTTCTATTCCTGCATAAAACATCATGACCAAGAACAAGTTGGGGAGGAAAGGGTTTATTCAGCTTATATTTCCTCATTGCTGTTCATCACTAAAGGAAGTCAGGACTAGAACTCACACAGAGTAGGAAACTGGATGCAGGAGCTGATGCAGAGGCTATGGAGGGGTACTTGCTTACTAGATGGCTTCCTCTGGCTTGCTCATCTTGCTTTCTTATAGAACAGGACTACCAAGCCCAGGGATGGCACCACCCACAATGGGCCCCCCCACCCTGATCACTAATTGAGAAAATGGCTTAGAGTTGGATCTCATGGAGGCATTTCCTTAAGGGAAGCTCCTTTCTCTGTGATAACTCCAGCTTGTGTCAAATTGACACAAAAAAACCAGCCAGTACACCATCTATCCACACATCCATCCATCCATCCATCCATCTTTCTATCCATCCTTCCATTATTCCATTCATCATTCCATCCTTCCATCTAATCTGTCTATCTTACCTATCATCTGTTTATATTACTCTGTGTTATGTAAGGTATTACCATATTTTCCACTATCTTGCATTTTTTCTTGTGGGGGAATCACAGTCCTTTGTTTTTCTGCAAGATTTGATTCTCTACTTTGTATGTTTCTCTCTTTATTTATTTGATTTCAGAATTGGATTATAAGGTGACATATTAGCATTTTATTTATTGTTCCAATTTGAGATTTGTTGAAATGGCTTGGCTCTTTTTAGATTATACTTTGAGCAACAATAGTGTTATCATGTTGCTTTTAGTTTGTTAGGGTACATCAAGAGTAGCTTAAATATAGCCTTGGACTTATTTAGCTCCTATGGTATAAGCTTTTTTTCTATCCCTGGAACATTTTGGATATTGAAGGGCATCTATCCAGTCTGGTTAGTTAGCATGTGAACATCCCCTGGTCCTCTGAAAACTCCAATAGTTTTCTAGCCCTGAAATTTCTTTGCTGGCTGTGTAGAGTCTTATTTCACACTTGCACTGTTTAGTATTCATACACAATTTGTGGCATGGCTGTGGCGTCTGCTGAGACAGTTCTCTGCATGGTTTCTTCTTTTCTAGAATTCTGTTTCCTAAGTATTAACCATCCCAATCTCCAAACTTCAGTCTGTTTCCCTAGCTCAGCTGTAATGAAAATGTGTTTGCCCCATACTCTAATTTATCTTCAAATCATATAAATCTTTTGCCTTTTAAAAAGTGTCTGAAAGTCTGGGGCTGGAGAGATGGCTCAGCAGTCAAGAGCACTTGCTGCTCTTGCAGAGGATCAGAATTAAATTCTCAGCCCTGAGATTGGGCTACTCACAATTGTCTAAAACTTCAGATCCAGGAGAACCAATGCCTTGTTCTGGTCTCCAAGGGTATTTGTGAGTGTGTGCACACATACATACACACACATATACAAGCACATACACACGCACACATTTTAAAAAGTGTCTGAAAGTTGGACCTCTCAAGTACACATGATTTTTACTTCCTTCTCTCAAGTGGGTCAGTCTTATAATTGCTGTCATCTAGTATGAGAAAATAATTATTTCAATGCATCTTATTGTCTATGAAGGGAAGATTATTTCATTATGTCCACGAATTAAGGACTATTTTAAAACATCTGCATAGTATTTCATTGTATTTGTTTCATGGTGGATTCACCCATCTCACCATTGACAGACATTTATAGCATTTCCAATCTTTGTCTTATAGAAACAGAGGTGTGGTGCTGGTCATGGATCTTGACTGACTTCATCTATGTTTGAAGGTGTTTTCAGGAGAGATTCCCAAGAGTGCAAAAGGGGACACATGCCATGTCCACTTTTATTCTGTGCATTTGTAAAATTTATTTATTTGGTGTGTGTGTGTGTGTGTGTGTGTGTGTGTGTGTGTGTGTGTGTGTGTGAGAGAGAGAGAGAGAGAGAGAGAGAGAGAGAGAGAGAGAGAGAGAGAGTGAAAGGGAGAGAGCGAGAGGGAGAGAGCGAGAGAGAAAAAGAGAGTGTTCTCTCCTTCTATCATGTGGTTGTAGACCTTGAATTCAGCTTGGTGGCAAATGCTTTTATCTGCTGAGCCATTATCCTGACCCCTGCATTCACAATTTGACAGATTTTTGCACATGGCTCTAATAGAACATTTACAAAAATATTTTCATTAACAATGTGAGTAAATGTTTTTTTACATGTTTGGGAGATTTTGATATTCATATATCTGGTGAATTATTGTCATTTATCTTTTTACACATGAGAGTGGGCAATTGTTCAAATATTTGAGGGCCATTAGTATTTCATTTTCTGTCAAACGCCCATTGTAAATTCTCACTTACCTATTGTTATTTCTTTTTCTTTTTTGAGACAAAGTCTTGTTATATTGCCTGGCTGGCCAGGAACTCAGAGTCTTGTCCCTACTTCCATAGTACAGGCATGATATGTATGTGTCATTATAACTGGCTTCTCTACCCTTTACAATGATAAAAACTAAACAAAGAACAGCACACAGGAAAGCTAGACATTCTCTTTCAGGTCATGATGAAATTTTAAAGCAAAACCCCAGGGTACAAGTGAAATCGGCAAACCAACTTTCAAATATGAAAACCTATAGCAGTTCTTCACTTGGTGGAGCACAGAGCTGAGTTGAAGAAAGTGAAGTAGAGCCATCTTGTGTGCAGTTCAGTGCCAAGATTAGTCTAGATGTAACTACCCTGTGAACACCCAGGCTGTGGCTCACCCACATCTGTGAAACAGACCTACTTGGCCTGGACAAATGCCCATCTGAGTTCACAGTGTGCAGGAAGTGCCAATCTAGAGTCAGGCAGAGAGGATAGTGCTGTGCTTGCTGAAAAGGAAGGGTTCCCTCCTAGGGGGCTTGTGAGAGCTCACCACTGCCTCCTACTCATGGGTTTTGGAGCAATGAGATGAGATGGAAACTTGCCCAGAAAAGAGACATGACACCAGATCATGTGGTGTCAAAGGATGAGGAATATCTTACAGACAGAAGAGAAGGTTCAGGGCTTTGTGAGACAAATTCTCACACAAAGGAAGTCCTGTGGGAGAATAGGTTCTGCCTGTTTTAAAGGTGAAATCAATAATCCACAAACAGCAGAGAAGCAAATCCCAAATCACTGTAAGAAGCCTACAGGAGAGCTTTCCAGAAGAGGTGTCCAAAGATGACAGACGCCTCCCCCTCTGGTGGAGAGAGCTTGATGACAATGATGCTCAACTGTAGATAGATTCTATCTCATGCTGTAAGGAAGGAGAGAGCCAATGTCTATGGCTTCTTGGCCTAGAAACCAGCAGATATGTCCCTTAGAATGTGAATGTTCTCTTCTTTTTATGTTCACACTGTGGGAATAGATCACACTTCAGCAGGACTTTCTGGGAATAAAATGCCTGAGAAGTGATACTTTTCAGTTGAGAGCTTTTCTGGACAGTCATGGTGGATTTTGTCTGAATGGATCTTCATCTATGGAGTCTTGAGATATGACTAAGGGAGGACTCTGGAGAGATGCCTGTGAGGTGGGGTGTATGATCGTTCTGGACATACCTATAACCAAATTCTGAACAGAGTTTGAATTGGGTCCCGTCACCCTCACTGAGCCTCTTCAATATTCTCAGTTTCAGACAAATCATCTCAAATCATCCCATAACTGCCCCACCAGCCCCTGGAACTCCATCATCCTTGAGACCCTCATAGAATTTAACATTAGCACCCTTTTATCGGCTTAGCTCTAGGAGCACCAGAGCCACGCCCTACCATGGCTCACAACTCTGAAACTTGATGCAGTGCCTGGTTTTCAGCAGGTACATATGAAAAGTGTCTTGTTTCTATCACCCCTGATCCCCAGTTCCTGAGCCCTGGGGAGACTCCATGAGTTAGCAAACAGAACCTCTCTTTACACATGTTAAGAGAGGTAATAAATCAATAAAGGTGTTCAGCGAGATAAAAAGACGATCAGGACATCTGCTCTGTCCAGGTGTTTGAAATCAACGTGTTTCCTGAGGAAGTCACCTCAAAAGTAGCTTGCTGCCTTCACTGTCAGACAGTTTAATGATAAAAGTGTGCCATGCACAGGAGTCTCTGTCAGATGTGGAGACTAGCCAGTGGCTCTGCTTCCTTCCAGCTGTGGGTAGAAGATGCTTGGCACCCTGGTAACCAACAATGACAAGAAGTGTTAAAATAGACAACAGTGAGTCTTCCCATTCTGCTATGTGTATCTCTGGCCTTAGGACTTTCCTCTTTTTGAGAAGACAGAATTTAATCTTATTGGCTATTTCTATGGTGGAGCCTAAGCATGGAGTAGTTTCAGGGAATGGGCTGGTCCTGTAGCAGAAGGTGCTGGCTGATCTACTTGTCAATCTCCAGGTTGGAATTGATGGGACTCACAGTTCCAGCTTGGAATTGATGGGGAAAGGGCTATAGTAGCAGATTACAACACTGGGAGGAATGTCTCCTTCCTAGCTAGAAATCCTCTACACTTATACCTGGCCATAGTTTCCCCATGAACAGTGTTGGCATTTAGTCTAGGCTCCACCCCACAGTTACCTGGCAACAGCCAGGTATGCCTGACTCACCCCCTCCTCTCTTGCTTGACCCTCCTCTCTCTCCTGCTCTCTTGCTCTCTTACCCTCTTCCCCCTCTCTTCCTCATTCCCCTCCCCCTCTCTCCATGTGCTCATGTTCCTTACTCTTTACTATGCCATCCTGTGACTGGTACCTCAGAAGGGGAAGGGATGCCTCAGCATGGGTCTGCAGAGGCACCCTCTTCCCCCACACCATACCATGCCTCCACAAAACATATCCCTGGCTTTTCTATGTTTTTATAAAACACAACAAACAGGAGGGAGGCTCTTTGACTTTGAATATGCTGATATCATTGACTTTGACCAGTGAGGTTTCCCAGATGTGCAGGTGAACATCCTTGATCTTTCTCTCTAGTATCTATGTCATTGTCATGAGAAATATGTATCCCAGGTTACTACTGTCCATTCTTTATAAACCACAGGAGACACAGGGAAAAGAACAACCCCAGCTGAAATTAAAATACAACCAATTCCCAGTTCATTCACAGACCTTCCAACAAGAACAATGAATGTGATGGTATGAGGTTGTTTGTTACACAGCATTATGCTTTAATAGTTGACTGATACAGAGGTGAGAGCTGCTATGTGTAGGGAACCACAGTCTTACTTTCTCAGGTTTCTGGCCAGACCTGACAGTTCTAGCTTCTTCATCTCTCTGGCTCTTCTGGTTCTGCCTCTCAACCCCAGAGGAACTTATGCATTTGACCCCTGACCCTTGTAAAACCTGTTCTGAGTTGCTTCATGTGGTAGGTTGTTACATTGGTGACATTCAGTAGATGCCTTAGTGTGGTCTTTTCTAAGGTTGACTCTGGGTTAGTTACCAGTTTTATTTATTATAAACGAAGCAGACCAGAAGGTGGGCATGCTCACTTCCTTGCTACTGTCATCTCTACAGGCCGGAGACTCACCCTGTAACACTGATCCAGACATGTACTGGAGGGCAGGGTTGGGCAACCTCATTTTAGCTTGGTGGGATTTGGGTACTGGTGTGGAAGACTCACTGCCTATGAACTGTCTCTAGCCCTGAAATGCCAGCCTCTTGGTGCAACTCTGTTGATTCTGAAGCACAGTGGAGACATAGCATGCAGTGCAACCAGTGGTCCTCTGCATGGTAGTTGCTCTGCTCCCTAATTCAGGAATTTCACAGAAGAAATTCTCTTGGGGCATTTAAATGAGAAGGAACAGCGGTCTGCAAGTATGTTTTGAGGCAGGATGGAACGGAACGCTCACGAATGCTTAGCATTGCTTAAAGGCTGCTGGCAGGCTCTCTGGATGGTGAACTTCACAGAACACAGAACCTGGTGCCATCTCTACACGAGCCTTCCCTTTATTGCTCTTCCTAGGGGCCCCTTGGAATGTCTAACCACCCTTGCAAGTAATCCCCGAGTGGGATTAACCAAACAAGAGTTCAGGTGGAGTCTTAGAGGATAGGGAGGTCTCAGAAACCTTCTCGTAAGCATCCCAACTGGAAATGCTTAACAAGGAAGGGTGCAGCCCTAAACGCCATGTCATATGACAAAAGACTAAGTTGTCTCTGTGTAGACAGCTTTCTAGGACGTGGAGTGTTTGCATTCAAACTCCAATGTTTTGATTTCAAAGATTTCTTTAATTTTATTTTTAAATGATGTATATGAGTGTGCATTTGTGTGTTGGTGTGCGCACTTGATCATGGGGCCCTCAAAGGCCAAAAGAGAAACAAATAACCCGGAGCTGGAATTATATGTGGCTGTGAGCTGTATGAAGTGAGCTCTGGGATCTTACATTGGGTCCTCTGCAAGAGCAGCAAGAGGTCTTCCTCACAGAGCCATCTCTTCAGACACTAAGCTTCAATTCTTAAAATATATATTTTAGTGGGACTATTTAAAATGCTGGCATGATGGCCTAGCAGTTAAGAGCACTTGTTCTTGCAGAGAACCTGCGTTCACACAGACATTTATACCATGATTCCTAATAGTAACAGAAGTACAGTTATGAAGTAGCAATGGAAATAATTTTATGTTTTGGCGTCACCACAACGTGAGGAACTGCATTAAAGGAAGGTTAGGACCACTGATCTAAAGGATCAGTTGGAAGCAAAGAAGAATCTAGAAAGTCATGCTGTCAATTTGGGCATGCTAGGGATTCACTACTGGAGCAAGGTGAAGACTTACATGTTACTGAGGTGATGCCACTTACAGAGTCAGGTGGCACTTTGAATAGGTCTGTCCCTGTCTGCATCCTACCTAAGAGTTACCTGCTCCCATACACGGCAGTCAAAAGACTGGGGGGCAAATTTTCGAATCAACAGTCTGGCCAGGTGGACTGTCCTGTCTGGTGCCACATCAGGAGCTGCTTGTTGGGATTCCATTTCATATGTAGGCTGTCAGGCGCTGAGCCCCAAGACGGTGGGTTATAACTGAGGAGTTAGACAGATGTGGTTGAATCCTATTTTGACTCTTCTTGAATTTTTGTTTTGTTTTTGTTTTTTGTTTTTGTTTTTTTTTGTTTGTTTATTTTCGAGACAGGGTTTCTCTGTATATCCCTGGCTGTCCATTTGTAGACCAGGCTGGCCTCGAACTCAGAAATCTGCCTGTCTCTGCCTCCCAAGTGCTGGGATTAAAGGCGTGTGCCACCACTGCCCTGCTCTTGAATGTTTTTGTATTTAGCAATATAATGCCTTTGAATAGCTAATGCCTCTATATAGTTCAAACTCCAAGCTATAGCTAATAATTTTGGGGGTGGGTGGGTGGAATGAATATGCTAGGGATATGACCTTGGGCTTTGTATATGCTGGGCAAGCATTCTACCACTAGACTAAGGCTTTAGCCTCCACCTTTTAATTTATTTTTGGTGATAGTCTCACTAAGTTACTCAGGCTGTCCCTGAACTCTGCAGCTAAGATTGGCTTTAAACTTGAGAATTTTTCTGCCTCAGCTTTCCAAGTGCCTGGGACTACAGGCCTGCACCTTTAGGCTAAGCGCCAATGAATTTTTTTTTTTTTTTTTTTTTTTTTTTTTTTTTTTTTTGCCACAGCTAACCAGACCTCTCTACCGCGAAGGCACTGGTAAAAAAAAGTGCTACTGTGCTTTCTTAGAGATATCTCAGTAATCCCTGTATAAGCAATCAAATGTTCAAGTGGGTTACATCAGGAATTAGGACATACAAGCAAATGTTATCGTGGATTCTTATTTTCTCTGGTGTTATGGCAAGAGATTAGTTATTCTATAAATTTTCAACTTAGAATGCAGCTTGGGGATATTTTCTTTCTCTTTTTAAAAAGCAGAATACTTAGTATCCCCCACTACTAGGAGTCTTAGCTAGGGTCACTCTTGAAGAGTCCATGGAGTCTCCATCACACTAAAGTTTCTACCTTGCCCCTGAAATGTTCCCAATCCCAGTCTCTCCCCATATACTCTCCTTCCATCCCTCCCCCACCTCATGATCCCTCCTGTTCCCATCCTCCCTCACTCTCAGTCTACCTTTGATATTTATTTTATTTCCCCTTCCCAGGGAGATTCGTGTGTCCTGCCTTGTTATTTAGCCTCTCTGGATCTGTGGATTTAGCATAGTTACCCTTTACTTTATAGCTAATGTTCACTTACAGGTGAGCACACAGAATCAAATAACCAGGGCTCACAGGAGCTCACAGAGACCAAACTGACAACCAGGGAGCCTGCAAAGGTCTGACCTAGTCCCTCTGCACATATGTTACAGCTGTGTAGCTTGCTCTTCTTGTGGTACTCCCAAAAGTGGTTCAGGGACTGTCTCTGACTTTTTTTTTTGCCTGTGCTTGGGACCCTTCCCTCCTATTGGGTTGCCTTGTCCAGCCTTAACATGAGGGGAGGTGCCTAGTCTTATTGTAACTAGATATACCAAGTTTGATTGACTTCCCTGGGAAGCCTGCCCTGTTCTGAAGGGAAAGAAAGAGGAGTGAATCTGGGGGAGAAGGAAGATTGGGGGGGGGGACTAGGAGAAGAAGAGAGAATATAATATATGAGAGAAAAATAAAAAAAAGTTGAATACATTAAAAGAAGTATTTATTTATTTAAAATATTTTTATTTATTCATCAACAATTTCACTCAAGTTGATAAAATATCTTGGTCATATCTACCTCCAACTTTCCCTTTCCCTCTCCCCCAGGCACTCCCAACTTGTTGCACTCTCTCCTGTTTTACTTTTGTAACACACTGATTACATTTACATTAGCAGTTACTAATTACTAATTACTAATTAGTGCTTTCTGTTGGGGTAGTGACTGATCCTGTCAGCTTGACTCATACAGGTGGCTACAGCTGCTGCAAGTTCATGAGTGAGTGAGGTGGCTTTGTCATGTCCAGAATGTGGGATTTCATACACACTTTCCTCTGGCTCTTAGATTCTTTCCAGCCTTTCCCAGGATCTTCAGCTTGGGTTTATTTCCATCCATTTCAGTTTCCTCCTCTGCCCTCCCCTTCCCCTCCTCTCCCCTCCTTCTCCCCCTCCCTCTTCTTCTGCCATTCTTACTCCCTCTCTTTCCCTCTTCCTCCCCCTCTGCCTTCTCCCTCCTCTTTTCTCTTCCTCCACCTCTCTCTACCCCACACTTCTTCCTTCTCCCTACCCTCTCTCTTCCTCCACCCTACTCTCTCTCTCCCTCCCTCCTTCTGACCCTTTCTTTCTTTCTTTCTTTCTTTCTTTCTTTCTTTCTTTCTTTCTTTCTTTCTTTCTCTCTCTCTCTCTCTCTCTCTCTCTCTCTCTTTCTTTCTTTCTTTCTTTCTTTCTTTCTTTCTTTCTTTCTTTCTTTCATTTTTGTGAGACAGGGTCTCCATTATGTAGCTTTGCATCCCTGGAACTCACTATGTAGACCAGGATAACTTTGAACTTATGGAGACATGCATGTCTCTGACTCCTGAGTGATAGGATTAAAGCCATGCACTATCACACCTGGTAACATTTCCATTTCTCTTCAAAGAGAACTGACTCATGTGTTTCATTACAGCTGCATGGTATTCTTCTGTATGGAAGAAAATGTACACATATGTATATAATATATCATACATTTATACATGTATCATGGATATTTAGCTAGGACCATCAGAGTTGCCCAAATAGGATTTTTACACAAAGCTGCAAAGGCTCTTACTGCTGGCCATCATGATAAGAGCCTCCTTTCCAGTAGGGTACCTGTAGTTTTAGAAGCCTGGCCACAGGGATGGAGAGGTAGCTCAGTGGTTATGGCACTTGTGCTCCTACAGAGGGCCAGTGCCCACATGACAACTTACAACTACCCATAACTCCAGTTCCAGGAGACACAATTCCCTCTTCTGACCATTGCAGACACCTGAATACACATAGTACACGTTTATACACTTAGGTACACATACATAAACAATAAAAAAAAACCTTTTTAAAAAAAGTCTGACCACAGCCCTTAGAGAGTCATTATGGTAACTGTAACTGAGACGATCCCTGAGGACAATGTCCTTCTTGGGGAAGCATCTGCAAGACAACCAAGAAGGAGGAGATGGTGTTGTCTACATAGGGGTACAATGGGCCCTGGTGAGTCTCCAGTTCCCGGGGACACATGGTGGCTTATAGGTGACCCTGGATCATGCTCAGGGCAAGCTAGCTGCTCCTACATGCCTGACGTTCTGCAGTATTTAGACTGGCTGTGCTCAGCAGATCTGAAGTCTGGTGGGTGGTGGGATAGTTTATGGGTAAACCTATTATTGATAAAGTCCTGTGTTTGTGAGGCATAGGGTGGAGTCTGGAACTGTCTTACCGTCACTCACAGGGTGGCCAAGTCTTTCTTTCTGGTAGCTGCAGTCAGTCACTGACACTTTTGTGATTGTCTAATGAGGTCATGGGCAGAGGAAGCACATGAGGTTCTTTGGCCCAAGTGTGAGCCCAGTACACGGGGACAATGGATTGTGTGTGTGTGGGTCAGTCAACATGGAGGGAAACTGAGGGCATTTCAGACTAGTAGAAGAGTTGGTGGCATATGGAGTTCAGTCTCTATCCTTGACATATAGTCAGGGAAGGATCAGGTTTGGGGGATCATGTAGACCTATGTTTAAAACAGTAAGAAAAGCATGCCCAAGTAAGTGGCAACCTCCGCAGGTCTCAGCTTCTCATCTACCCAGTAGGGACATACACCTTCCAGACTTTTCTGGATGCTAAGGAAGGATGTGAATCTCTGCACAGTAAGCCGTGCAACACCTACTTGCATCCCTTAGACCCACCCTTGCATACAAAACTCAGAGAAATTCAATTCTCTACTTCTCTGTGTTACATAAACATGTCTCACTCAAAATCTTTGTGACCCGTGCTGCTGGAACATCAGCAAGGAGCCCAGAGAGACCCTCAAGTCAGTTGGGTGTGTACAAAACAGGATTGAGTGGAAAATGGTTTGCTTCTTAATTCTAACCACAGACATGCTCTGGATGCCAGTCCCTCAGCCTCCTTTTTTTATTTTAAATGATTTATTTTAAGGCCAATGATAAAAGAAAGCCAATGCTTAATTGTCTTTCTATAAAATACACAAAGTATTACACTATCGGGGCTCATTAGCTAAAACAGAACCACCGCTTAGAAATCCATAAGGTGATACTTGTTAATGAACGATGCAAATGATTCTCCTAACTGCTCAAAGAGTAATAACAGACAGCTCTAACAAACAAGTTTCCAGTCCCCAGGGGGCATGGAGACACTGGATGATAATTAGATGAAGGGGCAGAACAGCCATTTGTATTTATTTGTGTGGATCTGTGCTTTCCTTTGTCCCCAGGTCTACAGACTTGGGGAACACTTCTGCCTGACTCTGATTTGGGAGAAGGATCTTTCCCTGCCTGGTTTAAGTAATTGCTGGGTGGTCCTAAGAGTCCAGGTTCTATCACCCTACATAGATGCCTTGTGGGCAGACTGGTGGTGTCAATAGTTCCCCTGAGAGCAGAGCTTAAGTTCATTATTTTTATCCATTGCATAGTTCTGAAATAGTGCTGAGAGTAATGTTGGGTGTGACAAATGAGTATTTTAGTCACTGCTGTGTTAAAACCAACCTGATTCTTGGAATGGTACTTCTTTGAAATATTAAGTATAGGGTGGCCGTTGGACAGAGCAATTCATTTCTGGGTAAGCATTCCCCTTCTCCCCTGAAACAAACCTGGAGTAGAGGCTTGAGCAGAAATGCATACCCTCATGTTTACAACAGTGCTAAGCACATGAGGCAACAGGTAAAATTACCCAAATGTCCAACGAATGGATAAAGAAAATGTATTATATTAAAGAAAAGTGTGGTGTGTATGTGTGTGTATGTATGTGTGTGCACATGTGCGTGTTCATGTGAGTACATGCATGCATGTTCATGTGTGCATGTGTGTGTGTGCCTGTGTGTGATATCACAGTGTGAAAGAAAGAAATTCTGATACACAAAGCAATATACATGAAGTTTGAAGGCATTATTGCACTGTGGTTATAGAAAGGATTTCCTTGCTCTGAGAAAACTGACTTTGAAATACTGAGGAACGAAACGTCAAGAAGGATCTATCTTCCTGCCATGTTTCACAGAGGAGAAACCAAATGTATACATACAGATGTTTGGATACACGAGAAAGAAAATTTGAAGGTGAAAAGCATTCTTCTTCTAGAAGCTGGGATGTGGAGGAGTGGATAAAACTTCTTTGTGTGTGCATCTGTGTATTCACATGTATGTACCTGTGTGAGGTGTGTGTATATGGGTCTCAAGCACCTTTCTTCAGGTGGTTGTCTGGCTTTTGTTTATGTTTTTGAGATAGGGTCTCCTGCTGGTCTGGAATTCACTAAGTAGGCTAGGCTATATGAGTCTGAGAACCTGCATGTCTGTGCCTCACCAGACCTGGAATCACATCCATGCACTACCATACTGGGAACTTAAAGTAATTGCACATACCACCCTATTATGTCTTAATCGTCTGCATCACTTAAGTTCTTCCTCCAGGCTGAAGGTTGTGTGATGGATATGGATACTTACCCCATTTTAGAGCTGAGAAAATGGAGGCCCAGCAAGATAAAGTCAGTTGACCTGTCCCTAATGATCCTTGCTAGCAGCATTGGAACTCCGTGGTGGCCAATCCCTCCAGTGTGTGCATGCTCAGCTACATCATCACAAACACTTATGGAGTACCTTTTAGGTACTAAGTCCTTTTCACACAGGCTTCACTGTGATCCTCTGAAGCAGCTACTATTATCCTGGTTTTACAGAAGTTGGGCATGGACACATAGAAAGCTGAAAAGATGGATCAGAAAACTTCAGTGAAGAAGCAGCAGAGCCAGGATTTCAAATCCCTGAGGCCAAACTGGGTATTGCCTTGTACCATGTGCTTCCAGGCCAGGTCTAGGTATGGACCAGCCAGAGTGCTTAGCTAGGGTGCATGCTGTCTCTCTTGAGAAAAAAGGCATTTCTCTGTCAAAATCACAGTCCCTCTGCCAGGGTAAGAGACAAGTGCTATGATATACCATAACTATGGTTGGAGAATCTGGAGAAGGGCCATAGAGATGCCATCACCAGGACTCAATGATACTGTTGCCGTCAGAGTGGCTTTGTGCTAGGCTCTGGGCCACTGTTTGTAGAGCTGGGCTTGGTAGGGGACTCCCTACCCCCAGAAGCAGTTTTGATTGTGAGCTCAGAAACTTGGATTCAGAGACTCTCACCAGCAACTTCAGGATTCATCCACAGCCCCCAGGCTCCTCTTTTGGAGGAGTGACTGTGTCCAGATTGCTTGTGTTCATTGTTTTTGGCAAGGCAGCTCGATCATGAGTTAGATATAAAAATATTCAGGGGAAGAAAGTGACTCATGATTGAGGAGTCAGAGGGGACACACTCAATGTAATGTGGTTTTAGCACAAGATTTGAGTTGCTGCTCTGATCCTTTGAGGACAAGGGGGAGGGGAAAGGGAAGATTTGGTTCATTTAAGCAAGTGGTAGATGTCAGTCTTGCGTGAATTAAAAATACATATGATGCTATTAGATGTGGGCTTGTGATATGCAAATAAGTCAACTCCCAAATCAGAATCTCACCCCTGCCCCCTGGTATGTGTGCTTCTTCCTGTATGAGGAGGCCAAACATCACCATTGTATAACTTCTTCTCAATCACTCTCCACTTTAGTTTCTGAGACAGTCTCTCATTAAACCTGGAACTTTCTGATTCAGCTAGACTGACTGGCTGGTAAGATCTAGTGATCCTTTTGTCTCTGCTTTAATGGGATCACAGGTATGTGTGGCTTTTATTTATTTTTAATTTTTTTAAATGCATGCTTGGACAGGTCTTCATCTTTGCATGGCAAGCACTTTGCCAGTTGAGGAATCTCCATAGGTGATGGCTCTTAAGCTGTTCTGGTTGGAGCCAAAGGCAGTTTGTACTCACTGCTCACATGTTGTCTACAAATTGGAAGCTAGGGAAGTCCTTGGGTTCTGACTCCTAGCCCAGTGTTCTTCTCTGAAGATTTTCTTTCCTGGTTTATCTGCTGTTATCACAGTTCCAGAGATCCTCCCCTGCATTACCTAAGCCGCTGATTATGGCCACTGTGATCTGTGTCCCTTAAACATCTTTGTCTATAACTTACAGTAAGAAGAATATTTTGCAGCATGTCTTAGAAGACATATATCCACCCATACTCCCAAACTCATGTGTGTGCACCCACAATTTGCATGTATGTACACAGGAACTCACATAGGCACACACCCAAGCAAACCATATGAATATTTAGGGTAAGAGTGTCTAGGATCCTCCAGGAATCAGAATTCTGGGAAAAGGTGACCTTTCACCAAAAGGTCACACAGGTAAGATGGGTACAGAAGACAGAGTAGCTGTGGGGAACCTCACAGCCTCACAGTAACTGTACCTTATGGTAGAAGAGATGAGACGACAAAGGACTTCTCTAGGGCTCACAGAGGGTTAGGAACCTCTGATGGATGCTCTCAGTAGAAACTGTAGCCTTATGAGTGTAGTCTGTGCCCGAGGTACTGTGCTGAGGCTGGGAGAGACAGACAGGAATGGCCTCATGAGTTCAAACAGTTGCCCTTGAGTCAAACTCAGCCTGAAAAACAGCCAATGAGATGTCACTCTGAGAGGCTGCCAGTCTGAAGCAGTAGGAGAATTCTAGGAGAGATGGAACTGGTAGTGATGAGTGTGGCTAACCAACTGGACAGTCAGTAGTCAATGTACATCACACACTGTTCAACTATGTGCTTGTAGACACACAGCACACAGACTGGGAGCATTGGATAAAGATGCCCTTTGGTCCTGGGATTGTGATACTCCATCAGAACATAGGGCTGGTGAACCAAGGCTGGGCTGGATGATCAGTCTGGGCTAAAACATAGAGGCCAACCTACCAGCTGTTTTCCTTGTCTCTGCACACACACGCAACACTGAAATAAAATTTCCCAAAACAACACTCGCCTTTGCCTTTTGCACTAATCTAGTTCACTCCTACTCCACCCACCTCAACTCACCCTAGCTCACCCCACTCCACCCACCCCATCTCACCTCACTACATCCCATGGTATCCCATTCCACACCCCACCCTATCCCACCTCATCCCACCTCATCTTTTCAAGAAATGCTGAAGAAGCTGAAGAGATAGCTCAGTAGTTAAGAGCACTGACTGATCTCCCAAAGAACCTAGTACTCACACAGCATCTTGCAACTGTCTATAATTCTAGGCCTAGGGATTTAATCTTCTTCTGGCTTCCAGGGGCACTGTACACATGGGGGTCCATGATAGGGGACATTAGCTTCAGGGTTCTTGTTGGCATTGTAGAATTAGATTTGAGGCATTGGTCAAGTCATCAAAGTGAAGGAGTCAGTAGCACTCATGGCACATGACCTGTGCAGTCCCCAAGGTCATTGCAGCATTTAAGCTCTGGGGACATCAATGCTACTTCTGTCAACTGTTGACAACTCATGAGAAGTCAGTCATACTTTTCTAAACAGTGCACTGAATATGCCAACTCTACATGCCATGGGACACTTGGAGGAAGGAAGGCCAGGCATATGAGTGTTGCCTCCAATGCACATCCAGAAGGAAAAGTTGGAGGGCTCAATGTTCTTCCTGCACTTTGCAGAGGGAGATACTCAGGGAGGATCAAAGCAGGATCTGTGTGTGGAGTGGGGTCCAGCAAGGTCCTGGAGTGAGGACAGAGTCTGCTCTACATCTCAGTTCTTTGGCATATTTAACTACCTACCCAAGGCTGGTTGTCACCTCTCATCCATAGCTCTGGAGTTCATGGCCTTTTCACAGTCTCAACTACCAACAATGTGATGGTTCAGCAACAAGGTCACAGTGGTAGCGGGAGCTGCCACTAGCTACATCTTAACAGAGGAGAGCATGTCACATCTGCTGCACTTGGCCTAGCAGTTTGGTTTTCAGGTTCCACCTTAGGTCTTCTCTCCCAGAAAGGCATCCTTGTGTTGATAGCCCACCATTTCTCTGAGGGAGGCGCCCCACTGCTTAATGTTTCCCTACATTTTTGGAAATTCTTTCTGAGCTTAGGGGAGCCCTTGGATAACACAGAGATGCTTGGGAGCTGGGACTAGCTGGTTCATCTCCCACCCTGATCCCTAGCAAGGAGCTATGCATCTGGAGGGTGCTGACTCCATTTGTGTGGAATGAGGGGAGCGTCAATCTCTCAGATGCTGTTTTCCAACTTCCTGTACTTTGCAGGCGTGTGGTGAGCTTATGACCTTTGGAAAAGGCTACTTAGTTAAATGAAAACCAAATGCAAGCCCAGATCAGATCACGTGCTAGCTAGTTTTATGTCAACTTGACACAAGATAAAGCCATTGGGGGGGGGCTCAATTAAAACATACTTATAGAGCAAGATCAAGCTGTAGGCAAGCCTTGTAGGGCATTTTTCTTAATTACTGATTGATAGGAGAGAACTCAACTCATTGATGGTAGTGCTATCTATCCATGGGCTGGTGTTCCTGGGTCCTGAGCAAGCCATAGGGATCAAGTCAGCAAGCAGCACCCCTTTATGGCCTCTGTATCAGCTCCTGTCTCCAGGTTCTTGCTCTGTTTGAATTCCTTTCTTGACTTCAGTGATGAGTGGTGTTATGGAAATGGAAGCAAAATAAGCCCTTTCTTCCCCAAGGTGCTTTTAGTTATGGCATTTCATCATAGCAATAGTATGATTAACTAAGCATGTGCACACATGTGAGCATACACACAGTTGTGTGCACGTCATTGTGTATATGTAGAGGGCAGAGAGCAACCTCAGGTATGGGCCCTTGATTTCTAGCTCATTTGAGATAGAGTCTCTTGATATTTCCAGGCTAGCTGGCTTCCAAGCTTCCAGAACTCCTGTCTGCAGCTCCTTTCTCATCATAGGAATTGGATGTTGGTTACTACATCTCCTTTATGTGAGTTCTGGGGATTTGAACTTAGGTCCTCATTCTTGAGCATCAAATGTGTCACTCGTTAAGTCCTCTTCCCAGCCCTTACTTCCAGATTTTTCCCAGTGTATGCAAAGTTTTGTGCACAGGTGGCTTTGCTACATGGTTCCCACTGGGCATGGAGGTGGTTGGCACTCCCTTTGAAAACAATCTAACTGCTTGCCTTGGAAGCAGCTAAGACTGAGCAGCATGGTCCCTCAGATCTGAGTGGAGAACATTTCTTCTTTTTGAAAGAGGCTTGACAATGAGACTTGCTGTTTATTCCTTTACTAAATAGACCAATTAGTGTGTAGACAGGATATTTGCTCCTCTGCCAGGGCCATAGTCAGACGGATGAGAAAGAAGGAGGGAAGCTTGGTGTTTTTCAAGTGCACAGAGAAATAAGCTGCCCTCCCTCTCTGGCTGAGTGGTTGGGGAGCAGAGTTTTCCCTGCGGCCATCAAGCCCATCCTAGAGGCTGTGGCCCTCCCTCTGCCAGTACACAGATGCGTGTTTTACTCTCTGGCATGACAACGTACTAAGGAAATACAGACAGAAAGCCCCAGAGAGCTCTGTAAAACGACATAAACATGGCTATGTCGAAAAGATGCAAGCTATCACCAATGCCTGAAGGTCTCCCTGCTGTCTCCTTCTTTGTGGAACAGTGTTGGGTTTCAGCAGCAGCTATCAGATGCAAAAGTGCGCACCAACATACAAAGGCAGCCACATTTGTGAGCGCAGAGAAAAAGCCTGGTGATGTAACTTGATTGTGTTGACAAATTAACCTAATGAGAATACTTTCCCACTAAGAATTCATTAAGCAAAAATGTGCAAAGATGGTATTTGCTGCCTGTTAACCCTTAATTGGCTCAACACCAAAAACACTTAATTGTGACGTGTGTCACCAAAATCCCTAATGTAGTTAATCACTGTTAGACTTACAAAATTATACATCTTAAATGATGATCTGTAATTAAAAATTATATGGGATTATCTTTAGCCGATGCTTTCAAGTGAGCAGCTTTGGCACACTTGAGAAAATGGTGGCAAAGTGAAGGGTGGAAAGAGGTGGCTTTTGTATGTCACCAAACTTGTGACAGTAGAAAGCAGGAAAACAAGAGGAAAGCCCTTCAGGAGGTGCCAAACATTTCAAAGTGTACAGTAGAAAGTGCTGAACCAAACCAAACGGGAGGCAGTGCTGTCCAACTGCTGTGTGACTTGGGGCAGGTCACTTCTTTCTCAGACAGACCCAGCATCATGATTAGGAAGTGGAGAAGAGCTGCATTAGGTTTGATTTGGGGAAGTTTTGTATTTATAAATAATCATCTCTCTATGTTTGCTAGCTTACTCCAAAGACAGGAAATAGGTGAACAGTTTCTCACTCTATGTGTCTATGTGTCTATTCAGCATAGACTCCAAAATGTGCCAGGGAACCTCACTAAAATACTAGTCACAACAAGAAAGGTGGGGGGCAATTAGATTTTTCTTCTGGCTCCCAACACACCTGCCTTTGGAAGACTCATGGGCATAGGCATTTAATTGCCTCCCTCTTCTGGGGTGGTCCCATAGGTGGGAAGGAGACTTTGTATCCTAACTCACAAGCTTCATAAAGAAGAAAAAAATGCTGTCAGTTAGATAAATTAAAAAATACATTCTGGAGATGTACTAACCTGTCTTCCTCTTCCTGTACCCTGCACGATCCATTTCAGAGTTCAATCCAAATTATAGTAGCATTTGGGCTCCCTGGTGGCCTATCATCATGTACACAATTTTAATGATCTATATTCTGAGGTGCTTGAACAGTGGTCTCCCCCCAGAGACCTGGAAGTCCCTGAGGTATGTGTTCAAAAAACACAGCTGGTGGCAGGTTTTAAAACCCCAGTAGAGTTGAATGGAGAGCAGTAGGTAAGAGGAGGACATAAGCAGATGACCACATGGACATGGAGCGCTGCCCACTGGACTGCACGGAAGTCTGTGGCATGAGCCACAGAGTAGGAAAGAAGCCTTGAGAAAAGCATGAGGCTAGACAGAGTGGAGGTGATACTGCAGGAATGATATTCAGCTAGGTACTTGCCACTCCTTGTGATTACAGATCAAAGAGCACCAGACTTTCTGAGTGAGGCTGTTCTCATTGGGAAGCAAAGAACAATTCCTTCCCTCAGTAGTTACTGAGTGCATCTGTGACAAGTGCCATGCTGTGCCCCCTAGGCCTTTGTCAGAAGGCCATAAAGCCTCTTATTTATTTCCTCCTCCTCCCTCCACCCTGTCTCACACCAAAGGGGCTCCATAGACACTCACCAGAGCTGATAACTGGTGGCTGGGGTGTCACTAAGGCCTTCTTTCTTTATGAGGCTCCAGGCACATGTCCCTCTATTGCCTGGATTTCGCTGTGCATTGAACTACCCTCCTAATCAACTGGGGGCTCCACAGCTCTTGGGATTACGTTGTCCTGGACTATCCTGTTTTTCCTAGCCCTGTCCTAGTGAAGCACAGCCACCTCTATCATTGTGACTATATCATCCACTGTTGCTGGTTCACCCCCTTATTAGAGGGGTGCTACATAAGATACCACTAGGTAACACAAAACATCCTCTAGGTTAATGAGTTTCCAGGCTTCTGGGGAGGGATCACGATGCCTGTGAACCACACGCAGTGTGCCTTCGTACGGAACCTGAGAGAAAGCTTATGTGGGAAAGCCAGAAGAAAATCTTTCCTAAATACTACTGCCACGTCTTTCCTCTCTGATGAGACCCCTAACCAAGAACTGATAAAAGCTAATCACAGAGCTTCTGTTGTTGAAGCAAGAGATGGGGACATTCAGAGAACATAAAAAGATGAGAAGTTGCTTCACAGATGTATGTTTTGTTAACAAACTGGAGCACTACAAGACTAATTTAAGATCCATTGGTCCTTCCCACCAAGATGGTCAATGTAATCATAAATACATACCCATCATTCCTTTCACTTGCCATGTACTGTTGCACTGCATGGGGTGGATCCTCCATCTTCTGCAGAGCAGCCCCTCCAGATGGACACACAGTGGCTTCCTGTTTTTCATGGTCAGAAACAAAATGTGAATATATTTTTCATATTTCTAAGAAGGAGTGTTTTCCCTGACAGCTTAGAAGTCACCTACGGTGCTTGGGTTTGAGTAGGGAGCAGTCACTGGGGAAGGATGGGATAGAGTGATGAGGTCTCACAGACAGCTGGGTTCACATAGGGTAAGGAAATGTGAACCAAGACTTCAAAGAGATGCAGACATGGGACAAAGAGACTCTGGTGTCAGGAGGGGCTGAGGTGCAGCAGGCCACTCCTCTTAGTGATACAAGGAAGGGGTTTGGTGTCTGGTTTCAGGATTTGGTGGCTTGAAGGGTGTAGTTGGAAAAGATAATTGCTTTGTGTGGGGCAAATGGGCAAGAAAAACTCACAGGTGCTCCAAGGTCATGGTGGGCCCAAGTCTTGCTCTTTAGAGGGCTCCTGGATCTACTCCTGTTTTTAAAGTACTGGGAGGTGCTCTTATGCAACTAGTCTTCCTGCTCTTGGTCTAGTTATCCATGGACTTCATTTTTTGGCTACAAGCAGAGTCATGGGGATGAGCCAACCTGAGCATTATGAGCTTCATGATGTTGGAAGTGGATGGATGGGATCACTGGGATGCTCAGAACCACTGTAGTGGCTTGCAGGAGTGGTGCATCTCAGCTGCTGCTGCTCTGCAATCTTGGTTGGTTTCTCTTGTCACCTTTGTGCCCTCACTGCTTCGTGGAAATGAAAATCATGGCTATTGTTTGCTCATACCTTGGCTGTATGCTTGCCAGAGAAGGTCTTTGACTAATTCCCAAACTATTCTGAGGTTATGGGGGTGCCCTTTTGGGTAGGTGTTGGAAGCCATTCCAGAAGCATGGGTTCTAGAAGAATGAAGGGGATGGGGACTTGGAAGCCAGGGATGGGTGGATAGCTTTGGTGGATATCATTCTTGTATTGGATGAGGAACAACCTAATGTTATTATTAAGATGACTATATTCATATCTGGGCACACCCAGAAGTAGCTCCAACTTTTCCTCAGTTTCCCTTTGTGTCTCAGATCCATCTTAACCTCTTGGAGAGTTCCCAAAGTTGGTCTGAGAGTTCATGTCTTCCTTTTGGATGAAGACCAATTTGGTGGGAATGAGGTAATGGTAGGAAGACTACTTACATGTGCCTGTGGCTGCCTGGGCTTCTCAGCTCAAGCTCCATTGCAGTAGAGGACCAAGCCTCTAGTTCAAGAGGGGATTGGCATGGGGAAGAAAGCAAGAAGGTTGGAAAGGAGATCCAGCTGTACTTTACTGAGTCTGAATGCTGCCAAGGAACTCACTCCATTATAGGCAAGAATATGAAAATGCAGAAGCCAAGCCCCAATTAAGCAATTGGGCCAGGCTGCGTGCCAGGTGTAGTTCTCAGCTGCAAGGGTGAGTAAGGAGAAGTGGCACCTTGGGCAGGTGGAGCAGGAGGGAAGAGAGAGAAGAGACAGGAGGAATTCTGGAAGGTTCATTGACTACATTGTAAAGGCACAACCGAGGTCCTATCTCTGCCTCCCTCTTTCCTTCAAGAGCCTGATTAATGAAGGTGACTTTTGTCAGCTGAATGAGTAATTAAAAGAGCAGAGCACCTAACCTCTGAGGCCCTTAGAGATCCCAGGTCAAAAATAACGATCAGTTCCTCAGAGCCTGGTCCTCAATGCCATGGTAACTAACAGGAGAAACCCTCCCCCCACCCCCAGGAAGGGCACTAGTGCGGTGCAGTGCCTGGCACAGCTTCTAGCCATACCTAAGACTGGCTGTGTGTGCCCAAGAGCAAGCACCCAAGCACTCTGAACCTGTGTTTTGTTTTTATGTGGAAGGTATGGGTAATGCTAGTCTGTATTTCCAGGATATGTAAGGAACAGTCATGGGCACAGAAGACAGGAAGCCTGCTACAGGTGGGTAAGTGATGTTAGAACACCTGTGGCTGTGACTTAGAATTCTTCCTTCTCTAGGCCTAGAAAGTTGGCTCAGCAGTTAAGAGCACCTGTTACTGTCATAGAGAAATCAGGTTTGAGTCCCAGCAACCACATGGTGGCTCACAACCATCAGTATCTTCTGACTTCAGTGGGTGCCAGGCATGTATGTGATATACATGCACACATGTAGGCAAAACACTTATACACATGAAATAATAAAATAATTTTTAAATAAAAGTTATTTCACTGCGACTAGAGACCCTACTTTTGTTTGCCCTGTTAACCTTGTAGATGGCAAGTGTTTACAGTTCCATTGGACTATATCACCATTTCTCGAAGGACATCTGAACTCACCACCTTGGTCCACCTTTTAATTTCTCTCTCTTCCCCATTCTTTCAGAAACACCAAAGATGGGTATTTTTCTGGAACCAGGAATACAAGTCATGAGCTTCCCTAACACCTTTGCTCCTATATTAAGAACCAAACAATGCTCTTGGTCTAACACTGATAAAAATTTTCACAGTGGCTTGGCTGAAAACATTGCCATGGCAGGGAGTGTCATCAGTTAGAATGTGATTCAGAATGTACCTTTGGGTGAACACCTTCCTGATATACTGGGTGGGTCTTCCTGGCATACATGAGGTGAGCCAATGGTCAGTATTGGGCTGAGAGTGGTGAGGACTAGGCTGTGGGGCCTTTGGGATGGAGAGTGTCACAGCAGGAAAAGGTTTGGGTACTCAGAGACAAGGAAGCTAGTTCCTGACAGGCTGAGGAAACTTGTCTTTGTGGAATGAACTGGGAGCTAAGAACTGTGTGCTGTTCTTGGCTGGGCAGAGGAGGAGGGCAGGTGTTACTGCTACCCCTCTCAAGGATGGAAATCAAACAGGACATCTGAGTCTACTCAGAGACCAGGAGGAATTTCAGGGAGAGCTCTGAGCTCTCTTTGACATCAGAAATTTGTGGGACTTTATCTGGGGCAAAGTCTATATAGACATCCACATGGCTTTGTATGTGTCTCTGGATTTAAAGATGTAATGGTAATGCAGATGAGCTCAGGGGACAGGTACCTGTGTCAGTGGGCAGCAGATTCTGTCGCAAGAGTGTGGATAGAGGGTGTGTGATATTACAAAGTAAGGGAGAAAAGGAGCATACGGCTCAAACAGCTGTAGCTACCAAGTCAGGCTTGCCCAGTGTTCTGGGAAGAAGGCAGCTACAGTGCTCCTCCTCTTTCTACTCTTCTTCCTCTCCTTTCTCTCTGTCATCCTTCTTTCTCATTTTCCTCTTTTTTTATTTCTATTCCCTTCCTCTTCCTCCTCCCCCTTCTTCAAAATTGACACAGAGTTCATTTTATTGGAAAATATAACCTTATTTTGTCTTTGACAACCCAAGCACACTGAAGCTAACTCAGGGTCTTCGATGTTGAGCAATCCAGCATCTGAGCTGTCATCTATATGCAGAGAGACTTGGATGAAAGCAACACTCTTCTGGGAATGAATTCATAGACGCTTTAGTTCACGGATGTCCTTTCTGCTAAGTTTTCTTGTCACACATAAATGCTGTGAAATGCTCTGGTGACTAGCAGTGGGATATCAGAGATGTGATGACATCTTAAACTGGGTTCACAGGCCATCCTAGAAAGGTGACGTGAGGAAGCAGTCATTGTCAACCCTTTAAGCTGGATCTCTGAGCTTCTCACCACCTGTTTAAGGCACAAAGTAAGGCTCTATCAAATTGCTTTCTGTTCATATTGCCATAATTTCTTTGACTTGTATAGGGATGGATTTTGTTTCTTTAAAGACAACATCCGGGGACTATCGAGTAAGATGGCAGATCAGAAGTCACCAGCTCTGTGTGACTTGATGTGATAGAACTCAGGATAAAGAGAGGTTCTCTGTTCCCATGAGAGAAAGACCTGGAAAGAGAAGAAAGAGCTCTCGATGAGATCACCAAAGAGAAACATCCAGGAGCAAGAAGAGCAATCTAGAGAGAGGTAACCAGCTGTGGAGACTTGGCCAGGGATGGATACATTGTGGGTGGAGAGGAGACAGCAGGCTGTGCAGACAAATATGGTATGCGAAGTGGGGACTTGGAGCTGAGATTTTTCTCTAGCACCTTGGAATGAAGCCTGAGGAGGAGCTACCCACATTACTGCCTGTGTGAACAACACAGGAGACATGAGGAGTGTGCAGGGCAGTCTCCCTGAGAGGGATGAGTAAATTTAGCAGAGAGGATGAGCACATCTAGTCACATAATGCAGTACAAGTGGATGGGCCTTCCACCCCGCAGCAGAACCCCAGTAACAGAAAGCCCCATGTAGATAGCACAGTCTCTAAAACACTGGAGAGGAAATTGGAACTGTCAGGTCCAGTGTCTCAGACTGGGGGGGCTCTAGAAGGAAATGGAGCCCCTCTTTCAGCAGGAAGGACAGACTGACTTGTTTGAATTACTGAGCAGAATGGTCTTCCTACCATGTACAACAAGTACTAGAGAAGACAGTTATGGGGGCAGGAAACCCCGAGTCACAGCGTCAGCTGCATCATTTTATTTATCAGGCTCTTATCCTTCATTTGTATTGACTCAATAGTACTTTTCATTATTTCTTATATTGCTACATCTTTATTCATATTTCTCTCTCTTGCCCATTCCATTCTCATTTTACTATAGTGCCCTTAGACCAGAAAACAAACAAGCAAACAAACTATAAGCTACATTTTTCCCCCAATCAATACTTCACTGCCACTGTCTCTAACCTTACTGGTGACATGAGTGGAGAACTGAAGTGTTTTCTACTGCAAATTGAAACCAGAGCATCTGTCAAATCATATTTGTTATGGCAGTTGGCTGCCCCTTTAACGTTACTGGGGAACTAAAATATAACATGAAGACAATTTCCCATGAAGATTCATAAAATAAAACAAGCCAAGAGAGAGAGAGAGAGAGAGAGAGAGAGAGAGAGAGAGAGAGAGAGAACAGGAAAAAATGAGAGGACACATTACTTCCAACAGATGTGCAAAACACAGCAAAAAAACCCCAACAAATATTATGAAAAAGGAAAGCCAGCATGACACCCCAAGCTCATAATGTAACAGAGGAAACTGAAGGTAATGAGTTGAGATACTAGAAAAATAGCGCAGAGTCTTCCTACTCTTAAAAAAAAATCTATTGAGCTAATTGGTATAGTATATCTATGATTGCATGCAGTTTTACTTCTCCCTACTACCTTGGTACTGGGTATTCATCCAGGGCCTTGCTCATACTGGGGATGTTGCTTAGCTATAATCACAGAAAAGAAAAGGTCCAGAAAATATATTCTACCCCTAACCTTTGTAATTATAGAGAAATTATTATGTAAGTATTAAATGAAAGTAATCACATATTAACTAAAAGACCAGAAACCAGGAGTGCTATTATAGACAGTAAAATATTACCTTACTGAACAGCCTTAGTAATTTATCTGCAGTGGCAAAACCAGTTGTCAGGTGATTTATGGGGTTTTGTTTGGTTGGTTTTGGTTTGTTTTCTTTTTAGGTTGATTTGAAGTGCTATGGATTTGTGTGTCCTGGACACATGTTCTGTCATCAAACATTCTTCAACTTGAATTGTTGGGTTTTCTTGGGATAAGTGGCTGCTGAAGTGTAAGTAGGTTTTGCTAGCTATGTCCTAATTGTCTCCAGGCCTGAATGTAAGAGCTCCTTTAAAATAAAGATTTCTTTACCTCAAAAAAAAAAATCTATCAGAGGATTCAAACAGATGAATAAAGTAGAGACCAGTTTAGGACCTAGATAAAAAAGAAAAGCAATTTAACAGCAATTTGGAGAAGAAATGTAAGAGCACATAGAGGGAGTTTCATTAAGGAAATCTATATGTGAAAAAGACCTAGACAGAAGTGTTGAGAATGGAAGTCAACCAACCAAATAAAATCACAACAGGAATCATGATCAACCTTGTGTTCTATGGATGAGCAGATTACAGATAAAGCTAAGTAGAAGAGTGACATTTAGGACAGGGAAGGCATAACGGTGAGACAATAAAGCATTCTGACACACATAAAATAATGAGTGCAACTAACATAATTCTGGAATGTAGTCAGCAGCTAAAACCTAAGAATCTACATGGTAGAAGGAGCTGGAATATCAACTAATGGCAGAGACAGACATGTTAATTCAATGAAAGTATAGAAAAAAGGGTTTCAAACCTAGACAAAGACACATCCAACATAAGAGGAATTTAGAATCTCAAATAGAGATGACCAGAGAATAACATCACAGTAGATCAGAGTAAGGTGTTGAAAATCTAAAACAAAGAAACATTAAAATTAAATTCTGTGAGTTGGGGAGTGTTTGGATAACTCACATTAAAATAGTAAGCACATAAGAACAACACCAGATGTTATCTAACTCCCATAGATGCTGGGAAAGCATGAAGTAATATATTTAAAGCCATGAGCTAGGCAACTCCCAGCCATAATTGCTATACCAGCAAGGTTATCTTTAAAAGTGAATGGAAAAATGTCATTTCAAGACAAGGGCAAACTCTGGCAATTAGCTACAACCATATCGACACTATAGGGAATAAAGGAGCACTGTGCACAGCCAAGGAGAAGTGACAAGCTCATCCATAGAACACAGGGTGTTTTATGAGAGGATAGAAGGAATTCATCACCTACAGGTAGCTAGCTACACAGTGCAGCCACAGCCTACCGTTGTAGTCACAGGGAGGAAGGGATAAGAGGATTGCTGTCAAATCACTCCACCTATTTCTCATGTCTGAAGAGTTGGCTCCTCTCCTCAGACATGGTGGGAAACATAAATCCAAGCAAGGACTACTAAAGTAAAATAAATCCAAGAGGGAGAAAGAGAAAAATAAAAGAACCAAAGATCAACCATTCAACCAACCACAATAGACTAAACCATATGAAATAGAAAACCCCTGTCAAAAATAACTAAATGCAAATAGACTATTTTTGGTACTTGAAAGATCAAAGTAGCTGACTGTATTACAAAAATCCAGTTTGATTATCTGTTGTCTTCCAGAAACACACCTCACCAGCAAAGATATATATGTATGTATGTATATATATATATATATATATATATATATATGAGTTAAAGGGAAGAAATCAATCTTACTGTGGAAACAAAAACTGAAAATAATTTGGTATAGCTATTTTTGTAGCTGATAAAGTAGACTTCGACCCAAAACTATTCAGAAGAAATAAGGAAATAACCAAAGAGAACAACTCACCAAGAAAAAACACCAATTGTACATATTTATAAACCAAATTCTGAGGTCCCAAATTTCATAAAACAAAATCATACAATCAAGTATCTTATATTTAGGTAGATATTTCAAACTAGAAATCAATGAGAAAACATGGAGTTAAAGTATTTCTTAGATCAATTGTTTTTTAACAAATATCTATAGAACATTCCATCCATCAGACAGTGAATATACATTCTTCTCTGTAGTCCATGAAGCCTTCTCTAAAACTGATACACTGCAAGCCACCAAACAAACCTTAAGAAATTCAGAATTGGGATTGGAGAGATAATTTAGTGATTAAGAGCATGTATTGCTGTCAGACACTGAAGTTCAGTTCTCAGCATCCATATTGGGTAGCTCATAATCATCTGTAACTTTAATTCTGGGGCATTTGAAACCACTGACCTCTTGTGGAAAAACACATTATGGTACTCGTACCTGCTTGCATGTGCATACACACATAATTTAAAAATAAAAAATATAGAATAATTGAAATTATTCCTTTGGTATTACTAGATCATGGTGGGCTAAAGCTAGAAATCAACAACAGAAGAAACCAATGAAATCACCGAGTGGCTTGAAAAATGAAAAAGTCTGATTTTATATGAGGAGTGTGTCACTGGCCAAATCAGTGAAGAAATTAAAAACATTTAGAATTTAATATGACAACACAACTTCTTTGAACTCCAAGGATGTATCCAAGACAGCTCTAAGAGAAATGTTTACAGTGGCAAGTGCTTGTATGTTAAAACAAATGAAAAGAATCCAAATATCTACAATAAATAACCCAACAGTGCACCTCAAGCTCTTAGAAGCACAAGAACATGTGAAACCAAACCAGCAGACAGCAAGAGACAAAAGGCAGAAGTTAATGAAGAGCAAAGCACACATAATAAGTCAAACAGAACGCTCTCCAACAAACCAAAAGAAAGGAGTCTCAAGTTAGTATAACTAGAGATGGAGAGAGGGAGTTACAATAGACTCCAGCAAAAACTGGAGGATTATTGGGGGATATTTGTTAAAAAAATATTAAAAAAAAATCTTTGGGTAAATCTAGGAGAAACACATGAATCTTTAAGCATATATGACCTACCAAAATTAAATTAAGGTGATATGAGCAACTTAGACCCATAACAAACAATAGAATTGAAACACCAACATCTCCACAGAAAAGCAAAGGACTAAATGGATTGAGGGGAGGATGTTTACCAAACATTCCAAGAAGAGCTTAATGTCACTGCTTCTCTGACTGTTCCACAAAACAGAAAGTAGAGGGACATTAGCAAATGCATTCCATTAAACCAGAATTAACTGAATATACAAGCCAGATAAAGGCAAAATGAAAAAGAAAGTTGAAATGTAAACTTCTAGTTTCTTTGAAAAGTTAATTACATCAAATGATGTTTTGCTGGGGCACACACGTGAAAGGATGTCTTACTAAAGCAGACAGGTGAAAGACTATTTTCCTGAAGCAGACACAGGTGAAAGGATGTTTTGCTATAGCAAACACATGAAAAGACATGGGATGCAGGAGTGTATGTATGATCCCATGGACAGTGGGAGATGAGCACTGAGTATTGGTTTGGCTTGCTCCCCCTTGATATTCTTTGCTAACGATGTGCATGTATAGGTTCGCCTTATATAGCCTTGTTGAGCTCCTGAGGCTCCAGTGGCAGCTTGCCCCTTCAGCAGCCTCACCTCAGGCCAGCTGGTGACCCTTGTGATTTCTTAAAAATTGAACTACAACTGCCATTTTGTGCCTGGTGTCTGCCTGCAGGAAGGACTGGACTGAAGCTGCTGGTTTGTATGTATGTGGTGGCTGCCTGCCTAGAGGACTGGACTGAAGC
>NW_022196904.1:191134466-191139466 GCF_008632895.1 Mastomys coucha
TTGTATGTATGTGGTGGCTGCCTGCCTAGAGGACTGGACTGAAGCTGCTGGTTCATGCCTGGTGGCTGTCTGCCTAGAGGACTGGCATACAGCTGAAGAGTCCTATTTGGTGTTTGGTATGGGACTGAGCTGCTACTAATGACCTAACTTGCTCCCAAGGAACTATTGCTGAACAGGTCCACTTCCCCCATATCCTAATAACTTCCCTTCCACTACTTCTGCTAAGTGGTGGGCTAGAGAAGAGGTTGAACCCTTAGGTTGTAAAAAATTTATGCCTACAGAAAATTATGGACCAATTTATCTAATGAACATAGGTGTAAAAATTATCTACTTAAGAACACATCAAGGAGATCATACACTAGAGCCAAAATGATGTCATTCTATACATGAAAGATAGGGTTACCATATCCAAAACAGCAACTGCAGCTCAACATGTAAGGAGACTTAATGACAGCAATCATATGACCATTTTAATATGTGAAGGAAAGGCGTATGACAAAGGTTAACTCTCTTTATAATAAAAGTGCCGAAGAAATTAGGAATAGAAAAATCTTATCTCAAACTGATAAATGGTTATGTATGACAAGCCCTAAACAACAAGACCCAGAAAATCCTTTAAAATCAGAAACCAATTAGGGAGTCACTACTATTTAATACTCAAAGTCTTAGCTAGAACAATGTCAAGAGAAATAAGTCATATAATACTTATTTGAGAAGACATGATGTTATTGCTTAAAAGACACCAAAGAGTCCACCAGAAAACCTTTAAATACTTCCAGTAATGTATCAGGATACAAATCAATAGCTTTTATATCCACCAATAATGAACTTACCAAGAAAGAAATCTGGAAAAATTCCTCATCCACAGTAGCTTAAGGTTGAGGGGCTAAACCTAACCACTGAGGTAAAGGACTTCAAGAGGAAAGTAAGACACTAAAAAGAAACCATGGAAGTCATTAGAAGAAGGAATGCCCATCCATGTTCAGGACTCGCAGAATTAATGTTGAGGAAATGGCTATATTACTGAAAAGTGTTCTGCTTTACAGACTTAGTGACATGTCCACCAAAATGTTAATGATACTCTTTCAAAAATAGAGAAAAAAACCAACCATAAAATTTTCATAGTACTGTAAAAGACCCTGTACTGTCAAGGTAACTCTGAGCAGAGCAGCACTGGAGTATTATAATACCTGGTTTCAAATTATACTACAGAACTATAGCGCCAAAGATGGTGGATGCTGGCACAGAACCAGAAAACATAGACCAGTGAAATAGAACAGAGGGTCTAGAAATCAGCACACAGCTACAGCCACTCAGCATTTGTCAAACACGTCAAAGAGTACATCAGTAAAAAGACTGCCCCTCCAACAGGTGGTACTGGGAAAACTGGATATTCAAATGCAGCATAAATGAAATTAGATCTACATCTCACACCCTACACAAAAAACAACTTGAAGTGTACCAAAGACTTTAATAAAAACACCCGGAACCTTGAGACTGCCAGAGGAAACATAGAGGTAATGTTTTTCCACACTCAGGCATAGGCAAGGCCCCATGAAAAGGATTCCAACAGCACCAGAAGGAAGGATTGACAGATAGGACTTCATGAATCCTAAAGTTCTACAAAGCATAAGAAACAGACAGCTTACAGAATGGCAGAAAATCCTTGCTGGGTATAGAGTTATATACCTGACAGTACGGCAGCATTTGAAACATACCAAGAATTACAAAAAAAAAAAAAAAAAAAAAAAAAAAAAAAAAAAAAAAAAAAAAAAAAAAAAAAAAAAAGAAAGAAAGAAAGAAAGAAAAAAAAAATCAAGCAAAGTCAAATCTTCCCGTCAATAAGCACTCTAAGAATGATGTCGGTATGAAAATTTAATGGTGAAGTCATTACCTTTTATGGTAACCTGGTAACTTCAAGAAGTTACAGGATGACACCTGGCTGCATTCTCTTCCATATCCTTGCCCACTTGTTAGGAATTTGTATTTCAATACCCAGGAGCCAAGGAATGCCAGGGTGCTACTCAACTCAGGGAGTGGTGGTGCACTCCCTGCAAGGGAAGATATGCAGCCAGCTGAGTGAGCCCTTGCCTAGATCTGGGACCTGGGAGCTCTGTGCAGAAAGCTTAGGAGGAGGTAAGGATGCATCTGTGGGTGATGAGCAGGGCAGAGGTGGGTCAAGCACCACAAGTTCAGTCCACTGAGGCTTCTGCCAGTGCTAATGCCAGCCATGCCACACCATGTAGAATGCTTCAGGTCAGCCAGATGCAGCCAGGGTTTAAACGATGTCATCATTCTTTGTTTTCTTTGCTCTGTTTCTGCAGTATACTTCTGTATGTCCCAAGCTGGCCTCTTCATCATGGCACAGACAAATGCTATTGCCTGCCCTTCATCCCTCATTCCTACTAATTCCTGGGAAAGGATTCTTGCCAGTTGATCACTTGCAGAATTGGGTCTCATGTTCTTCCTAGTTAAGTGCTAGAGATCTGACTGGCCATCCTGGAAGAAGTGTGTGTGGCCCTTTTGTTGACATGGTTAGAATTTCATTAGAATCTGGTTAAATAGGTATTTCTTTAAGTAAGCAATACCATTCAGAAACAAATGTAGGCCAGAAGGTTCATGCTGCTACACTGATGGTTTTCTCTCTAGTGTAGTCCCATTGGAGAGGTGTTGGCCTCCTGCAGTCAGTGAATAAGACAGTTGAATGGTGGGGTCTCACTCTGACTTTCCTGGAGGAAGCTCCCAGTAGTACCTTGGAGGAGTCATTTCAGAAGGGCACCTGAACAACTCACTCTGGCCTCTTCTGGACCCCATCTGCCTGCTTCACAGGAGCATTTCTTCCAGTGAAAGGTCCCTTTGGGGAGGAAGAACAAGACACTGGAATCAGTCTGAGGGTCCTTCCCATGGTGCTGTGCAGCTGTCTTTAAATATCTACTCTTTAGAGAGTAGAAATGTTGTAGGGTCAATTCCTTCCTTCCTTCCTTCCTTCCTTCCTTCCTTCCTTCCTTCCTTCCTTCCCTCCCTCCCTTCCTCCTCCTCCTCTCTCCTTCCCTTCCTCTGTCCCTCTTACTTCCTTCCTTCCATCCTGAACTAAGGAAAAAAACAAAAAAGAAAGATGGAAGAGGAGAGGGTTTGGGATGTTTTGCTTGGAGTTGATTCTCCTCTTAGCAGCATCATAGCTGGAAGAGACAAAGTGATGTGACCTGGACACCTGGGATCTAGAGCCAGGTCTGACCTGATGTGTAGGTATCCTTGGCACCATCTTCAGTTTCCTTATCTCTAAAAACAAGGATCAGTATTCACAGCCTTGCCCAACCCAAACATCCCGGAGTGCTACTAGAATTAGGACTGAAGCCTAGGTGTTTCTTAACTTTGGTGCCTTGCACAGAGCAGGAAAGGAGGGCTTGCTGTTTACATGTGATCAGACACATGTAATCCCCCCAAGTTCTAAGACTGTGTTTTTACAAAGATAACAAAGAGAAGCCCATTCTTGCAGTCCAAACACAGCCTAAACTCTCACAGGGTGAGGGTTTTCTCCCTGATCATGCAAGATTTTCAGTGCCAATGTTTCTGGGTGACCTTGGGCAAGTCACTGCTTCTGTGACCATTATGTTCTTCCTCAGTAAAGAGAACAGCAGGGTATCATTTATTGGGCTGACATATTTGAACATGCACAAGGCTTTGGGAATCATAAAGAACAGAGATGGGTTGTTGGAAAAGTCACCAAATGAACCAGAAAATCTGTTTGGCCCACAGTGAGGGCTTGCAGAACACTGGGGTCAAGTGCCTGTTGGTATTATAGTGAAAAGGCCCAGTATGTGGGCTGTGCTATGTCCTAACCTCAGGTGTCTGCCTGGGTGGCTGAAGGGAGAGTGGAGGCCTGGACCCCAGGGCTGCTGGAGACTTTGTTATGCTGAGGAGGCTTGCTGGTTGTGTGTGGGACAGCTATGATGTGCGAGCTAGGCTGGAAACAGAATTGTTTAGCAGCAGACATGGTGTGTGTGTGTGTGTGTGTGTGTGTGTGTGTGTGCATGCTTGTGTATGTGTGTGTATTTCTGCTTATATCTTAGTAAATACAGATATTTTACTCTTTTCTTTGGGGAATAAATTACTGTGGCTTTATAGCCCTTATAGTAGTTTCTGGAAACTCTAATTGGACAAATCCCAAACCCAAAATTCTTTTCTGAGCTTCCAACGCCCTCCTCTAGATCCCCACTGGAGTGGAAAAGGGGTAAGCTTCCTTGCCTCTGACAGATCCTGTTTTACCCTCCAGATGGAGCAATCTTAGTTCGGTCTGTCCTTTTTCCTTTTTTTCTTCTCTTCATTACTCCCAGAGCATGGCTGATCTGTCCCTTCCATTCTCACCCCCAGGAGGTTACAACAAAGCCTTGACTAAGGTCCTTGTTCAGTCAGAAATGAGCAGGTGGAAGCTGCTCTGTCACCTGCTCTCAGTACTCTGCCATTTTCCTTCTCCCGATATTTGTATTCCGACGTTAGAATGTTCCCAGAGCACCATTCATCTCTACAGCTTAGGAAGCATTACTGATGTTATATCATCTACGAATCGAACAACTTCTGCCTTCCTTGTCTTAGAAAATGGCCCCCTGGTGCCAAATGTCTGTCATCCTGGCTCCACAGTTTCCCTGTGTGTTGTTTATGGTGCATGAGCTGAAATTTATGCCTTCGGAATCTGAGGCATTAACTTGTTGTAAATCGTCCTTTGGTGCCCTGAGGTAACAATTACCTCTCTCATTAATAGATTTCCCCAGCCTCACTCATAAAGCAACCATGGAACATCTCTGGGGACAGGGCAGGGAAATGTATCCAGGATCGGGAACAGTCAGGAACCCAGGGTGGGGGAGGGGAGCTTGTGCCCTCTTTCCCTAGGGCTTTCCCAGCAGACTTGAAAGCTTGTGTCTCTGTCTCTAGCCCCCAGGACCACATCTCCCTTTGCATGAAGAGTGTGGGATGGCCAAGCAGAACTCCGGGCTCAGATCTCT
>NW_022196904.1:191144466-191147112 GCF_008632895.1 Mastomys coucha
TTTCTGTGCAAACACAAGGTCCTGTGTTCAATTCTCAGAACTCATGCGAAAGCCAGCAGCTGGATGCAGCAGCGCAGGCTTGTAATCCTTGCAATCTCTGGGGGAGGAGAGGGACAGAGGGTTTCAGAGGGGGGTTTGCAGCAGAGCAGGTGAATCCTAGGGGCTTGCTGGCAGCCAGACTAGCCTACTTGGAAAACTCCAAGCTAGTGAGAGACTTTGCCTCAAAAAAACATGGATGTCACCTGAGGAATGATAGCTAAGGCTGTTTGCCTCCATGTTCACATGAGTTACTGAGTATACATTAATGTGTGTTGCACACTTTGCCCATGTTACACACACACACACACACACACACACACACACACTTCCAAGAATAAAAGCACAAATTAAGTACTTGCAGTCTTTTGAGAACCAGAGAGTCCCATCTAAATCTTTTCTGGATCCGGGGCTCTCAACTTCTGTGTAGGATGTTATCTGTAAAGATGGCTAGTGTCATCAAACTTTGATTCTGAGTGTCTCTAAAAACAGAGACCACAAAGTTGAAGAGAGAATGATTGGTTAAACGTACTTTTTTTTTTTTTTTTTTTTAATTCCCTGAAAGCAAAGTAAGTGATTTAGCTTCCCTGATCCCATTTATTTACTCTGTCACTTTGACCTTTTCAGGCACAGTCCATGATATGGAGCACATTAGCTTTTTACAGATAGAACTCAACCGAAAGAATGGATTTAGATGCCTTCCTCTGATTCTGGGGTTCATCTCTCTTAGAGTACCTTTAACAACCCAGAGTCCTCTCTCAGACTCCACAGTGGTCTGGAACCACCCTGCCAGACCCTCAGTCGGGACTCCAAGCGACAAGCTCTTATCATTTACTGCCATCTGTCATCCCCTCTCCACCTCTAGAGTAGACATATTCTCTCCACTGTTAGGATCTTCCTTCCCTCCTGCCCCAACTCCAGTGGATCACACAGACCTTTCCCTTGAACCTCCTTCTCTTTACTCATACTTTTATCCCAGCCCACAACTCTAGCAGGCGTTCTCTGGGAACGTACCAGCTAAGCCTGCTGGGAAGGCAAGTAGGCCATTAAAGCAGATAGGAGAGGTTCAGATCTTTACTCTTTTCTTCTCCGCACATCCACTCTGTCTTCTTTCCAGCTTTGGAGCAGACTATGTGCTGTGTCCTCTTCTCACTCTCTGACCCCATTCCCAGAGGGCCAAGCAGATCCTGGTGGAACACGCTCTCTTCTATGATCCCTTCAGCCCACTCCTCCTAGCCCAACCCCATTCTGAAGTAGTTAACTACTAGGAACACATTTTACTGGGAACCCCTGGTAGCCACACCTAGCAGGATCCCAGAAGAATTCCCTACCAGGAAACACAGACAGTACACCCTCCTAAGAACCAAAGAGGACAACAGAATCCAAGGGACAAAATACCCACTCAGCAAAGACAAGGTCAGATATTAGTAGCTAGAATCACAATTATCCCAAACCTAGATATCTACATGCCAGCACAAAAACACAATCGACCACAGCCCAGTTATCCTACTGGCCATGACAACTGCAACATAGATGAAGCACAAGACAAAGACCTTAAAATAGCCTTTATGAATATGATATACATCCTTAAAGGGGAAATTAATAAACCCCTTAAGTAAATCTATGAGAACACAAACACTGGAAGGAGACAAATAAAACAGTTCAAGACCTGAAAGTGCAAATAGATTCAATAAAGAAAGCCAAACTGAGGAAAATCTGGAAATAAAAATATTAGGAACTCAAACATGAAGCTCTGAGGGAAACCTCATCAACACAATGTAAGATATTGAAGAGAGAATCTCAGGCATTGAAGACTCAACAGAAGAAATGGATACCCTTCCCCAAAATGTTAAATCTAAAAAAAAAAATCCTGGCACAAAACATCCAGGAAATCTGGGGTAGTATGAAAAGACTAAATCTAAGAATAATAGGAGGAGAGGAAGGAGAAGAAAGGTCAGAGGCACAGAACGTATTTCCAAAAAAAAAAAAAAAAAAAAAAAAAAGTCATAGAAGAAAATTTCCCTGGCCTAAAGAAGGAAAAGCCTATGAAGGTACAAGAAGTGGAACACTAAATAAACAGGACCAGGAAAGAAATGACCTCAGCACATAATAACCAAAATAGTAAAAGTACAGAACAAAGAAAGAGTATTAAAAGCTACAAGAAAAAAGAACAACAGAGTAACATAAAAAGGCAGACCTACTAGAATTATACCTGTCTTCTGAATGGAGCTTTGAAAAGCCAGAAGGGCCAGGTAGTGGTGGCACACGCCTTTAATCCCAGCACTTGGGAGGCAGAGGCAGGTGGATTTCTGAGTTTGAGGCCAGCCTGATCTATAGAGTGAGTTCCAAGACAGCCAGGGCTATACAGAGAAACTCTGTCTCTAGAAAAAAAAAATCCAGAAGGGCCTGGGCTAATGTTCTACAGACTCTTAAGACCATTAAACCATACTCAACAAAACTTAGAAAAACAACGAAAGGAGAAAATAAGAAGCTCCATGAGAAAACCAAATTTAAGCAATATTTATGTACAAATTCAGCCCTACAGGAGGCATTAGAAGGAAAACTCCAACCTAAAAAGGCTAACACACCTAAGAATACAATAATCCCAGA
>NW_022196904.1:191147122-191149622 GCF_008632895.1 Mastomys coucha
CTACCACCTTCACCACCTCCACAACAAAATAACAGGAATCAACAAACACTGCTAATTGATAACTTTCAACACCAATGGTCTCAGTTTCCCAAGAAAAAGACATAGACTAACAGAATAGATATAAGAACAGGATCCATCCTTCTGCTAAGTCTAAGAAACAGACCTTAACATCAAGGATAGATATCATCTCAGGGTACCATGTTGGAAAAAAGACATCCCAAGCAAACTGACCTAAGAAGCAGGCTGGCATAGCTATTTTAATATTTGACAAAATAGACTTCAAACTAAAACTGATTAAAAGAGATAGGGAAGGACACTCTATACTCATCAAAGGTAAAATCCACCAAGAGGACATTGTAATTCCTAACATAATGGCACCAAAGTTCATAAAAGAAACTCTACTACAGCTTAAGTCACATAGTGACCCTCACATACTAATAGTGAAAGATGTCAATATCCCACTTTTGCCAATAGACAGGTCATCCAGACAAAAACCTAAATAGATAAATACTGGTGTTAACTGATCTTATAAATCAAATGGACCTGGCAAATATTTACAGAACATTTTACCCAAACACAAAAGAATATACCTTCTTCCCAGAATCTCTTAGAACCTTCTCAAAATTGACCCCACACTTGAACACAAAGCAAGTCTCAGTAAATACACTAAAACTAAAATAACACCCTGAATCATATCTATCATGGATTGAAGTTGAATATCAACAAAAGAAACAACAGAAATCTTACACATGTATAGAAACTGAACCACCCACTATCTAATGAAATATGGGTCAAGACATAAATTAAGAAAGAAATTACTTTGTAGAATGGAATGAAAATGAAAACACACACATACCCAAGCTTATGGAACACAATGAAAGTGGCTCTAAGAGGCAAATTCATAGCACTAAGAACCCACATAAAAACTGAAGAGATCCCATACTACTAGTGACTTAACTCTAGAACAAAAGCAGAAATCCACACTCAAAAGCAGTAGACTACAAAGACTTCAATATAAAAGCAGATACTCCAAACCTGATAGAAGAGAAAGTTGGGGATAGCCTTGAACTCATTAGCACAGAAAAAGATTTCCGAACAGAATAATGTTAGCACACACAGATCAACAATTAACAAATGCGACCTCATGATACTGAAAAAGTTGTGTATGGCAAAGGACATCATCATTCGAACAAAGCAGCAACCTACAGAATGGGAAGAAATTTACTCAACTACGCATCTGATACAGCACTAGTATCCAAAATGTATAAAGAACTTAAAAAACTTCAGACATCAAGAAAACTAATAACAACTGAAAGAATGGGGTACAGCTCTAAACATAAGTCTCAAGAGGAAACTCAAATGGCCAAGACACACTTAAAGAAATGTTCAACATCTGAGTCATCTGGGAAATGCAAATCAAAAGTACTTTGAGATTTCATCTATACCTGTTAGAATAGCTAAGATCAATAAAGCAAGTAAAGATGAGGAGTAAGGAGAACACTCACCCAATGCTGGTAGGAGTGCAAACTTCTATAACCACTGTGGACATCAGTGTGGTTTTCCTCAGGAAGATAAGGCATCTATTTCAAGATCCAGCTATATCATTGTTACACATATATCCAAAGGACCCTTCCCCCTACTTCAGAAACACTTACTCAACCATATTCATTGCTGCTCTATTCATAATAGCTAGAAACTGGAAACAACCTACATGTCCCTCAACAGATGAATAGATAAAGAAAATATGGCACATTTATAGAATATAATATTACTCAGCCATTAAAAAATGAAAACAATTAAACTTACAGGTAAATAGCTGGAATTAGAAAAAAAATCATCTTGAATGAGATAACCTAGACCCGGAATATGATATATATTCACTTATAGGTGCATATTAGCTACTAAGTCAATGATGACCAAGCTACAATCTGTAGAACCATAAAGATTAGGTATATACTAAGGGACTAGGAGAAACATATATGCCTTGGAAAGGGAAATAGAATAGATAGTTATGGATGGATGGGGAGGTCACTGGAATGGGAGGATCAAGTGGGTAGGGGAAGGGAAGAGGTGGACAAAGGAGGGACTACTAAAATCAGGTTCATTTGGAGGTAGCATGAAAACCTAATACAGCAGAAACTTCCTAGAGTATATACATAATGAAGGTGATCTAAATGAAATTGCCAAATAATGGAGAAGACAGAGTCCCAACTGGACATCTCTTGTCACCGAATGAAGCTTTCAGTATCAGGAATGGGTTACATCTATTTGAACTATCAGCCAAAGGGGTCCCATGAGAACTTCCAAACAGCCCAGGCTGTTTCAAGGCTGTAAGCTTTTCTCCACAAACTGACAAGGCCCATTGCTGAAGACAATACTTATACAACTCAGTGAACATGGAGAAGTCAAACTCGTGCCTATATAGGGCATCCCCTAAGGGCCAGCATCTTTGGTATAGGCAGATATTCTACATGCTACCAAAAAGGAAACATATACATCA
>NW_022196904.1:191151012-191159450 GCF_008632895.1 Mastomys coucha
TATGTGTACCATCTGTATGTGTATCATCATCTGTATGTGTATCATCTGTATGTGTATCATCTGTATGTGTACCATCTATATGTGTATCATCTGTATGTGTACCATCTGTATGTGTATCATCATCTGTATGTGTATCATCTGTATGTGTATCATCTGTATGTATATCATCATCTGTATGTGTATCATCTGTATGTGTACCATCTGTATGTGTACCATCTGTATGTGTACCATCTGTATGTATATCATCATCTGTATGTGTATCATCTGTATGTGTACCATCTGTACGTGTACCATCTGTATGTGTATCACCTGTATGTGTACCATCTGTGCCTGTATGTGTATCATCATCTGTATGTGTACCATCTGAATGTGTACCATCTGTATGTGTATCATCATCTGTATGTGTACCATCTGTATGTGTATCATCATCTGTATGTGTATCATCATCTGTATGTATACCATCTGAATGTGTACCATCTGTATGTGTATCATCTGTATGTGTATCATCTGTGTCTGTATGTGTTTCTTGGATCTTTTCTTGGACTCTTTTCCTTCTGTTTTTTCCTATTCTAATGTGTTAGTTTTTGATTTTATCTTATTTATGTTTTTTTAGAATCATTTCTTATAAGCTTGTTTATTTTCTAATGAGACACTGAAAAGAAGTTTACCTGGATTGGAAGATAGATGGGGATGAGAGGGATAGGGAATTGTTATTAGAATCTTTTATAAGAAAAAAATATTTCCAACAAGAGGGAAAAATAACAGGTATGAGTGGGTGCTGAGCAGACTTAAAGAATAATCACAAAAGGAGAAAGCTCTGGTCAAGCAGTGCAGGAGGAGACACTGATTACCTTGTTCTTTCTTTGGAATATGCCTGGGAGAGTTCTTGAGTTTGCAGAGTGGCCATGTGAGGTACAGGATCATGATATGATGTAAGATGATATGACTTATTGCTTTGTTAAGCAACATTTTCAGCCACCAATCTGAAGCTGTAGTGGAAATACCAGCCAGGTTGAGAGCATGTGAACATAGGGAAGGTACTTGTGGTAAAGGGATGGAGCATGTCTGAGATTTATAATGGCAAAGTGAGAGAAGGCACGATCAGTTGAAAGCTGCACAGGTGATATAATTTAGAGAATAGGCGGTAGCTTGGCTGGGCCTTGTCTCTGAGGGACTGGAATGAGAAGCCTGAAATGGAGATTGTGGTTGGTGGAGGGCTCTGATTTTAGCGAGTTGTGTCATTAGCCTTGCCCAGATGCTCTAGATGCTCAAGAATAATACAATAAATACAAGGCCAAGTGTTGATGTGGACAAAGGACATGATGGATAGACCAGCCAAGAGCAAATCACAGCAGCTCAGCTGGGAGTGGAGGAAAGCTAGAGTCCTGATAACAATGAGTATTGAGCCATCTCTTTTCGTGTGTTACCACACCCCTGGGTACTGCATTTATTTGACAGGGTCAAAAAATATTTAGAATTCTCCATTGCTGCCACTAGAGAAGTTAGAAATGATAAATCTGTGTCCAGAAGGACACCTGAATTTCTATTTCTGGGGCTGAGGGTGGGGCTGGATGATTCAACCCTAGGAAATCTGTGCTCTGTCACCAGGGTGGAGTGACTTGGTTGGGAGGAGGACAGGGACTGGGCACTTCAGAGGGAGGGGTTCCTTGATGTGTTTTGAATCACAGAATAGAGAGCCACATACTGGTGTTTGCTCTCTTCTTTGTGGTATCCAGGGAGCAGCTCTCCTCCTCAGCCTCCCCTGCTGACCTTTAACTACACAGGTTGTTGGAAAGGCTGATGTGACCCATACTGACCTAGCAGCTCCCAGGCACTGAGTACAATCCAAGGCAAGGCTTATAGCTTGCCTTCAAATTGTAAGAGAAGCAGATTACACAGCTCCAGTGGCAGGAATTAAAGAGAGAGATCTGGTAGAACTGGAATAGTGCCTGGCACCCATGAAGTCCGGAGAAATGTTGGGTGTTGTTTCTATATGACTTTCTACATGTTGAATGACATTGCCCTTTTGATCTTCCCTGAGCAGAAGAGGAGCTTTTACCTCATATAATCTAAAGCTTAGAGAACCCATGATCATTGGGAAGTGCCTTGCCCGGTGAATGGCTGGGCTGGAGTTAAGCTTACTGCTTCATTTTCCAACACTTTTTCCTCCTTGGCTCTGAGAACAACCTCATATTGGCTCAGATCCAAGTGATAATCTGAGTCTTTCTCACCAGCCAGTGGTTTCAGCACCCTGGGGGGCACCCCTGGAAATAACCATGCACCCAGAGGCTGGCACACTTGGACTTTTTGGCCCTTGAACCTCTGCTGTGTCCTTATCTCTTCCCCATTACTTAGATGCCATTTGTATCTCAAAAAACTCAAAGGTTTCATGGCACACCTGCTGCCCTCAACTGCTCTTCCTCATCTGGATCTTTGTTTTGAGAAATCATATTAAGTTTTGCCTGATTTTAGAGCACCACACATTCAAGGTCATAAGGAGATCGAAGGTGGCTGTTGTTTGACAAAACATTCATGTCCAGAAGGAAGAAAGGCATCCCAAGACAACTCCCGCATCTCTCCTTCCTTAGTGGGTCTATCCTGAGATACCCCTGGTGTCCTTTAGGCTCTCTGTTCTTTGATGTTTTTGCTTGGTGTGTGTGTGTGTGTGTGTGTGTGTGTGTGTGTGTGTGTGTAGGAGGGTGAGGACTAGGCAGTTCTTGAGGATGGGTAGATCATTCTAGACCATTTCTGGATGGTTTTTACAGCTGTTTCATTTTCATGAGTTTTGGTTAGCTGTCCAAGGCTGCCAAAGTGTCTCAACTTGTGTCCTGTGTCCATATCTTCCTCCAGGTCACGCTCCTTTCCAGTTCCTGGGCTTTCATTGACGCCCAGAAGGTGGCTTGAATAGTGAATTGTGACCAGCAATGGCAGGAAGTAGAGTGTAGAGAGCAGAGTCTATTCTCACCCCCAGTGTTATTTATCTCTTTTTTTTTCTCTCCTGACTTCAGAAGCTAGCCACCAGCCCTCCTCTCTCTGACACCCTTCCTGCTGTTTCTGCTCCTTGTGTTGCATGCTTGGAGGGCTCTGGACTTAGGAGGAGAGTCACTCAAGATGGGCAGAGAGAGCAGTGTTGGTTTGAGCCTCTCCCCTCTAGGGAGCACAGAGGCTGTAGACCTGCTCAAGGAGGGGCATGAGGAAGTAGAGTTGGTATCGGTGCGTTATTGTTATCAAAAACTAAGGCAGTACGAACAAGCCTTACGCAAATATATTAATTAGTAAGCTAATTTCAAGCAACAACTTTGAAAAAAAATTAAAGCAGAAATACCCTTCATGGGGAGGCAATATTACTTTCTATATTCATTTTAAAGAAGCCTAATTGTAAAGAAATTCTTGTGTGTGTGTGTGTGTGTGTGTGTGTGTGTGTTTGCGTCACTGTGGGCAGTCTTCATACATGTGTGTAGATGCCTGAAGTCAAAGTTGAATATCTTCTCTATTTCTCTAATTGTGAAGATTTTTCTCCCCTATAGGTCTCATGTAGCTCACTCAGGTTTGCCTCAAATGCAAATTGTAACTGAGGATGAGCTTGAACTTCTGATCCTCTTGCCTCTACCTCAAGAGTGTTGGGATTATAGGTGTGCAGCAGCAGGCTCAGTTTATGAGTGCTAGGCAGTCACTCTTCTACCTGAGCTACATCTCCAGCCTTGGGGGAATCCTTCCTGTTAATGAGCTACAATGAATCAATCTTTTATTTTACGATTATTGCACATCATTTTTATATCCCAAGAAATACTTGCCTATCTCTGGGCCACAAAGATGTCCTGTTACCTTCTAGAGAGTTCATTGCTCATCACTGACGCTCACTTCTGTATTCCTCCCCGGGTTGACTTTTATGAGCAGTATGAGGCTTTTCCACATTTTCCAGTTTCCCACAGGAAATTCTATTGGCCGAGAAAATTGATCCATAAAATGGAGACCCTTCCTGGGTCTTCTAGATCCTGTTGTAGCTAGGGTTTAACTCAGGCTTTACTCCAGCAGGTTCTGTTGTTATTATTCTACCCACTTTCCTGATGGAACAGAGATGTACCCAAGACAACAGGGCTTGTCAGTGCCCAAGCTGGAGTTGAACCTGGGAATCCTGCCTTATGTCCTTGTTGTAGGCACAGCTAACCAGTATGAGGAAGTTGCCTGTGAAGGACAAAACCACCCTGGCATGGGAGTACAGCCATCTGAATTTTAGTCTAGGCTCTTGAACCGATGCTTGTGAGACTTGAGTAAAGCAGAGAGTAAAATTATACCGGACATTCTACTCATTTGAAAATTTCACTTATCTGGAAGATTTCTAGAGATTCAGTGTGCTTTTTGGAGATGAGAATTATATTGCGGGGACAAGGACTGAGGTGTGTGTGTGTGTGTGTGTGTGTGTGTGTGTGTGTGTGTAGCATAGTGACAGCATTGAAAGACAGAGGTCATGCAGAAAGCTGGCCTCTTCCCATCTGCTTAGCTCCTTCCCAGATCCCCAGAGCTTGGAGCTGGCCTCTTGGGTTACATGCTGGAGGGGTGAGAGCTAGGTGTTAAGTTTTGTAATTGACTCCCCTCTTTCTGGGAATGACTTTCAGAGCCTCCTATTCCTCTTCAAGGTATGGTTGCTGTGAGAGCCTCTGGGGAGGCTGTTTCTCTGTCCAGAGCTGGCTAATTGCTCACCAACCGTGTCTGGTCAGCTCAGGCAAATCACACCAGACTCTTCCACAGGATATCAAGGAACTCCATGAGGGCAAGAGGGTGACCTTAGGAGGGCTCACTGCCAGAGACAGGGACTGGGAAAGCTACTGCTGTTATTAACCCACCAACAGGAACATGGGAAAGAGTTGGTAAAATAACAAAAATTTCACACAAATAATGTAAGCTATTCTAAAGAGAAAATTTAGATAAACAAGGAGGAGGAAAGAAGTAGAAAAGATACCTGTAATCTTGCAATCCACAGATAACCATTCTTAATGCCTTTAGAGCAATTTTCTTTAGACTTCCTTTGGCTTTCTCTCTTGGGACATGCACCTTCTCTGTGTATGATTCACACATACTTATCTAAAGTGTATACGCATATATGCACATAGTGATTACACCCTCGGTATCTGGATTTCTTATTTCCCAGTGTGCTGTAGGCATCACCCATGCCACTTAAGACATTTTCTACCTTTAATAGCTGTTAAATAAACCACCAGGGACTATGTGCCATGGTCACTGTTACACAAGGATTATCTCTGCTCATAGACATATTTCTAATTATTTCTTGAAGAAAGTCTTGAAGTGAACATGCCCCAGCTGATTTTCAAAAGACTGTTAAGCCTTTTATACCATCTTCAACATTATCAACACAAATAAATAAATGGCCATGCTAGTTAGCATTTTGTAATATTTTTTTTTGTTGTTTTGCTGTTTTTTTGCTCCCCCGCCCCACCTGAGTAGACTCAGGCCATGGAGGAAGGGGGAGCCTCAAGTGAGAAAATGCCTCCATCTCATTGGTCTGTAGGCAAACGCTGGGGACATGTTTTCATAATGATTGATGTGGGAGGGTCCAGCCCACTGTGGGCGGTGCAACCCCTGGGCAGGTGGTCCTGGGAGGTAAAGAAAGTTAGTTGAATGTGAGCTGGAAAGCAAATCAGTAAGTTGTGGTCCTCCATAGTTCCTGCTTTGAACTTTGCCTGACTTTCCTACATGAGCAGTTCCTGTGTCTTGAGCTCATGATTGCGATCTTTTGTGCCTGTGAACCATTGGGTTTTTAAGTTGTGGCCTCCTCGAAGAGCTGCCCTTTCTGCTTCCCCTGCCTCTGTCTAATTTGTTCCTTCTCAAGTGCAACTGAGGAACGAAATAAATTGTGTGTTGAGACTGAAGCTGAATGAAGAGTAACTAGGAGCTGAGTGAGGGTCTGACTGGAGGCAGAGTCAAGTGTTTGCAAAGATTGTGTCCCTTTGCCCTGTCTCCCCTGGCTCTGCCTGATTGTTGGAAGGGTGGCAGCTGGTGACAGCAAATGGAGATAACTGTTAGCCATGACAGACTCAGAGACAAATTAGAGTCCATTGGGTCCTGAACATTTCCAAAGAACTTTTCAGAACACCATGTGCATTTTCCCGATTCCCCTCCCACCCCCATCCCATCCCATCTTTACCTTCTGGTAAGGTCAGATTGATGACGTTAGATCTGTGGTTCTGAGAAGCCCAATGACTTCTCTGTCCTCTCTCTTCCTTTCTCATTGTTTCTCCTTTCTTTTCCCTCACATTTGAGTCAGTGCCTCTTGTGTGTATTCCAGACTGACATAGAACTTGTATTGTAGCCAAGGATGACCTTGAACTCCTAATCCTTTTCTGCCATTATTTCCTGAGTGCCAGGATTATAGTCATGTGCCATAACACCAAGTTTATGTGGTGATAGAACTCTAATTTAGGGCTTTGTGCATGTTAAGCAAGCACTCTACCCATTGAACTACATCACTCGATCCTCAAGTGACCTTTGCAAAAGCTGCATGGATGCAAGATGGCAGAGCTATGACCAATCCAGCTTTCAATGGCAAATGTGGTCTTTTTCATCTCATTCATGACCCAAGCTGGAAGCACCGGAGAGGTCTTTGCTGATTGTAAGCTTTCTGGGGGAAGGTACCAGAACAGAACAGAATGTGTTCAAGATCCAAAAGGCCTAGGAGTCAATCAGAGGCCAGATCTAGGGGACCATTGCTATGAGGGGAGTGGAACACATTTGGCTCAAGCTGTCCTTAGCCAAAAGAACAGCTGGGTAGGAGCGGGGGCCAAGAACACAAAGTCCTCATTAGCTTGGCCTGCTTCATGTTGAAATAGCAGGCCGTTAGGAGCCCTGAGCTGGGTTCTAGAGCCTTTGTGGCTGTGTCCCCCAAGTCAGTAAACACCGACTTTGAGCTTCAGTTGAACACAGGCTCAGGCTTGGGATCACAACCTTCTAGTTTGCAGAGATAATGAAAGCCAGCTTTCTTTGCACCCCTTGAACAAGCCAATATTTGAAGCAGTTTGTTTTTGTGGTCACTCTCTTCTGAAGCCTTACTTTGAAGGTTTGGTGCGAAAACAACCTCCATCTTAAAACCAATCTTACAATCATGCATGTTTTACTCTAACCCTGGTTTCACGTTTCATGATGAATTCTTGTCTTTCTTCAGCTGCCATGGCTTTCTGCCCTCAATATACACCTTTGGTCTCCAGTTAAGTTCTATGACGCCCATGGCCTGAGATTCAGGATATAGATGCTCTGCGCTCTTGGTTCTCTGTTCTCAGCCTTCTCTTTCTCCTACCCTGCCTCTGTCTCCTCTCTGTGCGGTGTCCAGGCACTCTGCGTTCTTCCTGGTACTGAAGCCTGTGCTCTAGCTGCTCCCTCTGTCTGGAAAGTTCCTTTGGCTATCCTCAGGATGGTGCTTTGGGTGCTGTTGGACCACCCATGCCATGGATGTGATACTCTAAACTCACTGCCTTTTGTTCCATCGTCTTTCTCCGGCTTGGAGCTCATGTTAGGTGTCTTATCCTTATTCCAAATCCCTGACACTATTGCTTCAGGCAGGTCCAGGCCCTGCTGAGGCAAACACCTGTGGAGAAACAATGTGATTTCTGCTGTAGCTTAGGCCCTAGGCCAGGCACCGGAGTATGATTCTCCATCCTTGACCCTAAATACATCTAGAAACTTCACTTTGATCACCAGAACCCCCTGATTAAAGCTTTATGAATGTATTTTTTTAAAATTAGGTTTATATAATCTATCCAAAAGGATGTGCCCATGAAGCTAATTTAAAGGCTGGCTACTCTCTGTTGAACTTGCTTAAGCAGTCTGGCTTTCTTTCCAGGGGGATACTCATATTAATTATTTTCCAGGTAGAGTTTAGACTGTAGATTTGCTTTGCTTTTCAGGTTTTCTGCCCCTTATTATAATTTACAGATTATAGATCCATTTTTTTTCTATGATAAATTTGGTTCTAAAATTTTTATCAGGATAATTTGAGTTTTCTATTAAGGCTTATGAAACACTACGCCTGTAGTCAAAGCCTCCTGGGAACACAAAACAGCCTCTTATTTCCAGGTCTCCAGCTGACCTTAGTCATAATCTGGTGCAAGGCCTTCACTTTCCTGGCCCCTGGTTTTCTTATTGATAGGATTTACTCATTCAGTAACTACTGATCAAGTTCCCACTGCATATCAGGTAGGGCTGTAGATTCTGGGGACACAGTTATGGAATAACTAATATTCCTGTCCACGACAATTACTTTTCTCATTGACACAAGTCCAACAAATGCAATGGAAGGAAGAAAGGAAGGAAGGAAGGGAGGAACGAAGGAAGGGAGGGAGGGAGGGAGGAAGGAAGGAAGGAAGGAAGGGAGGAAGGAAGGGAGGGAGGCAGGAAGGAAGGAAAGAAGGAAGGGAGGGAGGGAGGGA
>NW_022196904.1:191159590-191171478 GCF_008632895.1 Mastomys coucha
GGAAGGAAGGAAGGAAGGAAGGAAGGAAGGGAGGAAGGAAGGGAGGGAGGGAGGCAGGAAGGAAGGAAAGAAGGGAGGGAGGGAGGGAGACAGGAAGGAAGGAAGGAAGGGAGGAAGGAAGGAAGAAGGAAGGAAGGAAAGGAGGAAGGAAGGAAGGGAGGGAGGCAGGCAGGCAGGCAGGCTTTCTTTTTTCTTCTGGTTCATAGTCAAGGCTAAGGCTCCTTGTGGTGGGGAAGGCATGGCACAGGAGCTTGAGGCAGCCGATCACATTGCATCTGCTCTCAGAAACAGAGAGGGATGGATGTTGGTGTTCAGCTTGCTTTCTTCCTCTCCCCTTTGTTCTCATCCTAGGACCCCTGGCTTCAGGCTAGTGCCACCAACTTCAGGGTGGGTCTTTCAGCTTCAGCTAAATCTCTCTGAAAATTCCCATGTTGACATACCCAGAAGTGTGTCTCCCAGGAGATTTTAAATCTAGTTGAGTTGACAATCTAGAGTAACTCTGACCTCCCCGATGACATGGACCCTTGACTGTTCAGTCTCTGTGTTCTTGGAGCTCAGTGGTTACTTGGATGAGGGCAGCAGTTGGGGAAGGGAAAAAAGATGAGGACTGTTGAGGGGATGCAAAATGAGTTTAATTTCAGTCTTTGCCTGAACGTACTTTGTCCTTTGTAAAACACCTGGAAAATAAACTTCTCTAAGGCTGTCAGGAGCCTGACTTGACCTGCTGTGTTCCCATTGGGATTCTCTTGTGACAATCTTCCCTCTTCTCCCCAGCCAACCCCCTTTTGTGTGCGTTATCTCAGGCCTCCTCAAGAAGCCTCCAGCATTAATAGGTTGAATGCCAGAAGTTGACTTGGAAGTGATTCTAGATAGTAGCAGTGAGGGTGAGGTGGAATGACTGGATCTCATGGGAGAAGAAGGCACCACATGGCAGGTGCATCTCATTGGGTTGTTACTGAAAGCTCTGGGAGTCTCATTCTGACCAAGATCTCTAAGAGATGATATGAAGTCTTTCCTCCATGGTCTTGCTTTCCATGGATCCAGTTGCTCACATACTCCCATTGTGCACTGATGGAAGCTGCTCCTAGAGGTCCTAGTTCTTGACCCCTTTAATCTGTTGAAGGAACAGTCAATCTAGCAGACTGTAAGTAGAGAGTCTATCAGGTAGAAGACTGTGGGTACTTGATGCACTATAGGTATGTTCCAGAAAGGTTAAGAACTGATCAGAGGTGGGTGCTCCAGGACCTTTGTACTTTCTGTGTCCTGGTTGGAGCATCCTTCTTCTTAGCTCTTTGAAGCATTGGCACAATTATGTTTTGATTTTTGGTTTGGAATCTCTTCCTCAAACATATCTGCTCTAAATAACCACCCACCCTCTTAACATCTCTGTCATATTATCTCATTTGTTTGTTTGCAGCACATGCCATGGGTCCTAAGTTGGCTTAAATGGTTGGGTTGCTTGCAGGCAGTGCCTAGAAAGTCTGAATCATGGTTACATCTTTGTAACTGTTTTCAAATGATACAACAGCATGCTTCCATCTCATGACATCACCAGAGCCCACACTATCCTCCATGATCCCTAGACTTCCTGGGTAAGCGTCATGGGGTCTTCAAGACACTGCTAAGCTTTGTGCACAGTGTCTGGGTAGTTGCTAGTTAGAGAAATCTTAAGTCTTCTTCCCTTGGGAAAGGGGTGACAACGCCCAGTGTTAATGAGAATGCTTGAACTTTTGAGTTCCTTCTATGACTTGGATGGTTTTACTTCTGACGTACAGATCCCTTTGCTATCCCACATGTAGGTATTAAGGGGACAACAGCCTAGTGAATGTTCTTCAAGATAAATTTCATGTCATCTTTTCTTCGGCAAAGAGGTTTATTCCATCCCTTCAAAAAAATCTGTAGGGTCTCCTGCTTCTATTTTTCAAAACTATATTTAGTTTGCTTTGAAGATGAATAAAACTGAGATGCTATACACTCCTCCCCTGCTTTGCAGTGTCCAGAAATTCCTTTGCTATTAATACTCCACAGAAACAGATTTCTTTGATTTTTTTTCAGTTTAGAAGATCAAAAGCTGCCAAAAATTGTTTCAAAAGAAAAATAAATCTGAGAGAAGTTGAGTTTGGAATTGCAAGGGAGCTTGCCTGTGTCCACTACTCAAGGAGCCACATAAGAGGGGCTTGCACTGAGGAGCTGGCTCTCTTTTCTGTTCCTCCAGCACCTAGGAAGCCCTCACTTAGCTTTGTCTCATGAAGTCTAAGGAGACTGGCTCCCAAATTAAACTTCACACAAATTGAACAGGCAGGCAGGATCATTTTCCAAAGAGTGTTTAGAATAAATGTTTGTCAGTTCCTGGTTAGCTCTACTTAGATCTGGAAGATGAGTCCTCAGACTTAAGAGCTTTGAATGAAGGATTCAGGCTTCCTTTGGGATCTAAGCTCTGTCTTTCTGAGCCATTGTTTCTCTCTCTCTTACACACACACACACACACACACACACACACACACACACACACAGACACACAGACACACAGACAGACACACATACACAGACACACAGACAGACATACACACACACACACATACACAGAAACACACACACAGACACACACAGAGACACACACAGACACAGACACACATACACACACACCTATCACAGGTACCTTTCAGTATTTCCATTTTACCTGTGAAGGGCCTGGCCAAGGCCAGTGATGCTTCCTATCTTGACCTGGGATGGCCAAGGGATTGGGATCCATTTCCCTTCATGTTTCTTGTAGACATTGAATTTTGAAGAAGAATCAGGTCTTGGGAACTAAAGATAAGACCCTCATGGGTAGAGATTGGACACCTGCTTGAAGACAGAAATCTAAGAAGGAAGAGAAGATTCAACACCTCCCAAGATGTCCTGGCATGAAGATGAGATTGAGTAGAGGACTTCAAGTACATGATCCCATGTCCTCATGCCTTGGGACTCACTATTGGAGGTAGATCTTCCTCCAACCACTAGTTCAGCTATCTGTTAGATTCTACACAAAAATTAAGTGATAAAAGTTAGAAAATGTTCAGCAAAACATGCTAGTGACAGAAAAATTAGAAAATAATGTCATAAACAAAGAAGAAATTAGCATCATCTATAAACCTCTTCTAGTCTGAGAACACATTCCATATCACATTAAGTTGTGGGTGTGCTCTGATGTTACATATGGCATACTATTCATATATACAAAAGCACATGTGCGTACACAGTACAATGCATGTTTTGATCAGCCCCACTTTATGAAAAGTCAACCTCTGATTCTTTGAGCTTTATTCTTTATGTTGATGCAAAAGCAGTGAATGTTTGGTGGAGACTCCTATTCAGTTTTTAATTTGAACATTTTTTTCTTGGTTGTACTATAATAATCAAAATTCAACCATTAATACTCACTAACCTGCAGTTTTCATTTGGGCATTCCAGGTCTTTTTCTGCCCCAGCATCCAATCTAATTTCCCACAGTCATTGTTGTAATTCCTCCTGAAGCCTTGTGGCTCTTTTGCCTCTCTTCATTTTTCGTGATGTTGATACTCAAATTTGTCAGCAAATTTGAGGACTCTCACTGGGTTGCTTTGGATCGAGCGGTCTCCATCCTCAATGCTTTCTTGGGGACTTCTCTCTGGGATGCTAACTTTCCTTACTTAGTTGGAATAAAGGCTGCTGGGCTTCTCCAACATCAATGGATTATGTGGCTGTTTTGGGGGAGTTGTGAGCAAACATCTCTTTACCTAGAATAGCACACTAATGACAGACCGAGAAAGAATTCTTCCAAAGTTCTAGCCCAGTTATGCAGTAAGCTTATTGAAGCTACTTACGAGAATAAGGGTGACTCAAAGTGTTTGCATCACTAAAAAGTCCCACTCCAGCCTGAGTGAGAATTCATGAGAACCAATTCTTTAGAACTCCCAACAGGACTTGCAGCAATCCAACTGGAGTGAGCCATTGTTACTGCTGAGTTATATTACATAGCTTGGGGAGGGATCTTGTGAACCTTCTTTCTAAGCATGTTACTCCTCTTTCTTTCCAGAAGGAAATGTTCTAATAAATTGGAGGAAATGACTATAGAAATAGGGGTATTATTTTCCCTTTGCAATTAATAAATATCTCAGAAGAGATGTCTTAAGGGTATAACCCATTTCTCATCATACATCAGCGAGATGTTAGTTCTCTGTGTCTGTTACAAGATACCTGAGCATGTTATCTCCTAAGAAGGAAAGATTTATGTCCCTGGTTTCAATACATTGTCACCTGGCCCATCTGGTCCTGTGGTGAATTGTGGTGGTGTGGTATTATCTCACCCTCCAAACGGAAATAAAAACAAAGGGGCTGATCTTGGTAGCCCCTTCAAGGGCGCACACCACTTTCCAAAGCTCTCACCAATTCCAGACAGTACTTCAGGTTGTTGTCCTTCAGTATGTATCTTGGAGTGGGCTTGGGAGACATAACAATTAGCTGGTTAATTTTAGCATTCAGTAGTAGATCCTGTCTGCAATCCTTATTATTGCTGTAGTGACTTCAGGGAGACTCCCTTTTTGGCATCCCTTCTAGAATTATTGGAAGTATTTTTTCTGTTCCAAAGAGGAGTCCCTTCTCATTAATTAACATTAGTGGGCCTTATAATTTGTTCTGCTTGATGGTGATAATCCAATGCTTCCCTTGCTTATTTTGTAGCTCAAGATGCCCCAGCTGTGAATCTTTCCAGCCTTCTCTTGTTGGCTTGCAAGCCTTTGTAACATGCCTTTATCTTCCTCTTTTAGGTTTTAGTTCTTTCCTTTATGATACCTGGAAATGTTTCAGGCTTGTTGTATAGTTTTCTGACCAGTCCTGGCATTGACCACCTCTCAAAGGAACCAGTTTTCTTTTATTACAGAACAGTACTCAGAAACAATGATCTGGCTAGCTTAGCTTGTCTCATTCCTACAGGATGTGACTGTTATTAAACCCACTAAGCAGCCAGAGCTGGGGAATGTATCTATTTACAGCATTCTGTGAATGTTCCTGTTTGTGTGCACACATGTTGTCTTAGTTACTTTTATATTACTGTGCAGGCACCATGACCAAGGCAATCTATAAAAGGAAATGCCCATGGGCTCTCAGTCCACAGAGTTAGAATCTGTGATCATCATGGTGGAAAGCCATGTGGGGACACTACAGAGATAGGTAGGGCAGTGCTGACTGGGACAGGCCCTTCCACTCGCATTCTTCTGAGTCTATAGAATCCACAGGGACACCTCTTCTCGAATTCCTGATTTTGATCAACTTGTGTAGATTCTCTTTTTCTTTGCTCTTTCAAGATCTTGACAAAGAATCAGCTTTATCAGCATTTATTTATCTTTTTTTTTCAATTTTAACAATTTTAGTTGCCATGTTTACTATTTCTTCCTTTCTGTTAGCTTGACTTTATTGTGTTATTTGTTTTCTATCCTCTTAAGCTGGAAGCTTAGTTTACTCACTGGAGATGTCTTCCAAATACAAAGAATACTGTTAGAGAGTTACAAATACAAAGAATTCTGTCACAAAGTTACCAATACAAAGAATATTGTTACAAAGCTACCAATACAAAGAATACTGTTACAAAGTTACCAATGCAACGAATACTGTTACAAAGTTACCAATACAAAGAATACTGTTACAAAGTTATCCAACACTCTGCTTTGCTTCGCACCCCATTATTTCAATAGGATCTTCATTTTCTTAGCATTCTGCCTTTTGTTTCCAGATCTCTTCTCTCTTCAGATTATTTTGATACGCTTTAAAAATTACTGACTAGTTATTTTCAGAATATCTGCTACTGATTTTATGATTTGAGAACCATCTAAGGTCTGCCATAACATGTTAACTTAGTATGTTTTGTATTATCTTAAATTTGTTAATGTTAATGGTTTTGAATAGTCTATCTTTGTGAATGTACATTTAAGTTTGACTATGCTCTTAAAATATATTCTTTGGCATAGGAAATGGCTCAAAGGTGTTTGCCACCAAGCTTGATGACCCAAGTTCAATCTCCAGGACCCACAGAGGACAAACTCCTGTGAATTGTTCTGGGAACTCCATATACATATTGTGGCACATATGTGCCCCTGCTTCCCCCACACATGTAAAACAACAATATTCTGCTCTGTTGGGCTACTATGTTTTTTTTTTTTTTTTTGAGACAGGGTTTCTCTCTGTAGCCCCGGCTGTCCCGGTACTCACTCTGTAGACCAGGCTAGCCTCGAACTCGGAAATCCACCTGCCTCTGCCTCCCAAGTGCTAGGATTAAAGGCGTGCGCCACCACCGCCCGGCTTGGGCTACTATATTTTAAGCTTTTCAGTTGTGTTGTTTGACAGATAGGGTTCACATGTACTTATGCTTTTATAGTGACTGTTTATTAGTTATGGATAGAAGTACTGATGTAGTATGTAAAATTCTAAGTTGATTTACCTGTTTTGATTTATTTTGTTTGTTTGTCTTTCAAGCTCTATTTTTAGGACCATACATGTTCAAGAGTTGGAGAATTAGTGAGGAATTCTGTTATTTCTGATAATAGTCTTTATTCTAACCTAATGTTATTATGTTAATATAGGGACTCGGGTTATTTTTTGTAGCATTTTCTGGCCTATTTTTTCCATCTTTGCTTTTTTACCTTTTAAAGTGAGTTTCTTGTAAACAGCATATGGTTGGGTCTTGCTTTTTGTAAACAAAGTTTTCTCAAAGTTCTTGTCTTTTAACTTGTATATTAAGATGATTAACATTTACTGTAATTGTTTACAAAGTTGAATAGGGTCTATAATCTGGCTAACTGCTGTTGTTTTCTGCCCCATTTGCTCACTCCCTTTTCTCTTTTACTTGGTTATCTTAGACTACTAACTCAATTTTAAATGAATTCATTTTTCCAATTGTTTTATTACTTGAACTGAAATTAGTATTTGCCATAATGGAATAGAATCTCTCTATCTCTATCTCCCTATACTATCTATCTATCTATCTATCTATCTATCTAATCTATTTATCTATGCATATATAGATATTTAGTCTACATATACATGTATATTTTCCAGAGTCTACCTGTAATACCATTTCATGTACAGTATAAAGACTTTAGAATAGTATTCCCACTTTTCTCCAGCTTGTGATATGCTTGTCACTCATTTCAGCTTTGCATATTATGAACACATACTCACTTGCTTCTGTCTCCACTTTAGCTGTCCTTTAGGACAGTTAATACTAAGAAAAATGATCTTGCATTTCTAACATTTTTCATTTATTTGTTTAGTTTTTTGTGTCATATTCATTCTGCCTAAAGAACTTGTTTTAAGGGGTCTTCTACTGTAGGTCTCCAACAGTGAACTCTGGTTCTGTTCACCCCAAAACATCTTTATTCCTCTTTTATTTAAGAAATGTTCCCATTTCTGAACTGCCAGATTTTCTCCTCCATATTTTTTATCAATTGAAGGCAGTTGCTTCATTATATTCTAGCTTGATGCATGTCTATCATAATTCTTTTTTTAAAAATCACCCTCTACCTTATTACCTACATGGTTGAGTTTTTCCTTTTTGTATTTATCTTGTTTTGTTTTCTAACTCTTTAAGATCTGTTTAGTGTCTGTCATTCACTTGATGAATCCTTGGCTTTTATTTCTTCTACATTTTTTTTTTCTGCTCATTTTCTGACCTTCAGGTGTCTGCTGTAATTTCTGAGTGTACATGTCTTTCCTTGCCTTCTAGGCTCTTGTTCGGCTCTAAATCCTTGATAAATTTGTTGTGTTCTATATTGATTCAAGAAATGTAGTGGTCATAGAGCCTGCCTGGCCCCTTATTTAACAAGTAGGGCAGATGCTGTTTTCAGTTTTTCCATCCCTGAGTGGAAACAAGGATAATTCTTGGTGAATATATCTCATTTTATTGATATGCCACACCTTTATTAAAACTATTTCTTGGTATTTGGCAGTTAGATTGCTTAGTATTTGTTTTGCTATTAATATTGTAACAATATCATTTGAACATACATTTGATACTCTTACCTGAGTAGGATAAAGGATCAGAAACATGGTTGTAGGCATTTATCATTTGAGGGATGGCTATGAGTAACAGCTGTTCCTCACAGCCTGGTCCTGGCATTGGCTTGGGTTATGTGATATTCATGCAGTAAGACCTTGACCTTTCTGAGATCAGCTCTAACTTCACAAATCTCCGTCAGAAAGGAAGGCCTGGGGCAGGATGCTGTCAACACTGGTGAACCCCACCAGGCTGTTCAACAGGGCAGTCTTCTAACAGACGATAAAGATACTTCAGTAACATTTTGCTACTTTATGCCTTAGGAGTTCTGGACCAAATCTAAATCACAGACCAATGACACTTGCAGAATGTGACAGCAAAGACCGAACATGACAAAGATGGATTTTAGATAAAGGCAACTTGTAATCATGATGCTGGCAAATACTTAGAATTTCTTTCTTTCTCTTCTTCTTTTAGTACTGAAGGGAATTCTGTGGCTGGTACATTTAATTCCAAATTAAAGTGTTTAATGCTTTACAAAGAAGTTGCTGTTTAAACTGCCAATAATATTTAACATTAATTTGCTCACCATTCCCCTGCTCCATATCGAATAATTTATAATGCTAAGCCCTTTTAGTACTCCAAAAATGACAGATAAACTTTTCTCATTTGCTCTTAATTTGGTCACACAGGATAATACCAACTTCTGAAGGCTTTTATACTGCTTTTGAGAATGTGTGCATGTGAGCGTCACCCCTAGACTCTCTGCTTCTTGTCGTCATCAATAATCATTTCTGATCTGAAGCATCCTTAATGCCTGTGTTCATCTGGCATTCTCCTTGGTGTGAAGCACATTCATCTCTATTAATTTTAACTACCCCCACCCCCAAGTTTTTAAAGGGGACTGCAGATGCTTGGCTATTAAAGAAAAGCTATTAGAAGCTAACACCTTTTTCTCCCTGGAGACTGGCATCATAGTCTCCAAATGCCAACCCATTTCATATTATCTTCCCTAACATGAGGCGTTATGCCTTCTCCCAGCTTTGCTTTAGAGCAGGGGACACTGTTATGAGCTGATGATGGGGGCTCTGCCTGTAGACTGAGCTACAGGGGCCTGCCCTCAGTGACTGATGTTTAGAGTTCTCCTTCTCCCTCCCTCCTCTCTTTTTCTGACGAAATCTTTCTAAATACCCTTCACTGGCTTTGTGCCTTTGATGCTCCTTCTTCAGCCTCCTGAATGCTCAGCACTTAGAATCCAAGCATAAGCCATCATACTGGACAGAACTGACTTTTAGATATTAATTTGGAGACTATGCCTCCAATTTGTGGGCAAGTGAGGCTTCAGGTGAGAGATGTAGAGCTGGCTTGTAGGAGTCAAAGGGGACAGACAGGAAGCATGTTGAGGGGAGGAACATCAGTGTGACAAGTAGAGTCTCCTATGACCATCCTTGATTCTTCCAGGTGTCTTTCTGCTCACAACATGACTTCCCTGAGGATTCTGAGGCATTTATCTCACCTAATGGATTCATCCCATCTCCGAGTTTGTCTTTGATAAGACAGAAATCAAAAAGTAAAACTGAAGATGCCAAGATCTTGGACCATCTGAACTGCAGTTCTCTTTGGTACTCTTCCCAGGACCTTCACCTTTGGACACAGACACTAAAATCCCTGCCCTTCAGCTTGGACACAGACCAAACTCCCTGACCTGGAAGGTATCTAACTACACAGAAAGACCAACAGAGTCAACCAACTTGGGCCCAGAGATTAAACCACTTACCAAAGAGCAAACAAATGCTGAAAAATATGTAACATTTATGTAGGCCCCCCAACAACTGGAATGGAGACTGTCCTTGACTATGTTGTCTACTTTGTGAATCCTGTCCCCCTAACTGCCTTTAATCCCAGCACTTGGGAGGCAGAGGCAGGCAGATTTCTGATTTCGAGGCCAGCCTGGTCTACAGAGTGAGTTCCAGGACAGCCAGGGCTACACAGAGAAACCCTGTCTTGAAAAACCAAAAAAAAAAAAAAAAAAAAAAAAAAAAAAAAAAAAAAAAAAAAAAAAAAAAAAAAAAAAGGAAGGGGAAGAAGTGTGGGAAGGGACTATCTGAGGTGGGGCTTCCAGGAAGGGGCTGAGGTTGGGATGTAAAGTGAATGAATGAATAAATAAATAAATAAATAAATTAGTGAAAAAAGAGTTTCTATGGGGAATGTTCCATGAAAACTTGTCTAACAACAATGCTAAAGAAGACACAAATGAGGAAACCGAGGATCTAGAAAGTCATAGCCTATACTGGAAGCCCCTTATTATGGGAACAGGATTCAGTTTGATTCTTTCTACTGTAGATATCTGTGCTTATTGTATTTCAACAACTTGTCTCAGAGGAGTTTTGAGTCATGCAAAAAGTAAACAAAAAAACCATACCGTTCTATACAGTTTAGATTTCTGTTATTGACAAGTCTATGGTTGCCTATCCTGTGGGACTGATTCCTTCATTTTCTTAAGAATGAGTGCTTAAAAAATATAAGTAACTAAGACATGGGACAATACATTTCCAAGAATATAGATAATTTGTGCCAGAATTGTTTCAGCATAAAATTTTGAATCAATACTATTTTTGTAACACTATAATGATCATTTTCTCTGGCTGTTCTATTTTTTATCTACACCTCAAATTAAAATTTTATTTTACTTCCATATGATATTGGTTGTATCTTAAAACTGTCATTTGAATCCACTCAAAGACTATGGATCAAACTTGATTATGCTAAAAATAAAAGAAATATCTTTAAACATTTTCACACATTGTATTGAGAGTCTGTGATTCACCTCTCATAGGTATGTACTCTTCAAATAAGTGTCTTTCTGAAGTGGAAATTTGTTTGGAAACTCAGTTGTGTCCTGTGATATTTTTCTGGAATCTGTCTTATGAGAGGATGTTTTGCTGAAGCAGACACATAAAGGGATGAATGATGTCTAGGAAGAGTATAAGTAGAACCCAATAGACAGTGAATGATGCTCTTGCATTGATTCACCTTGCAACCCTTTGCTGGTCTTTGCTGACCTTCACTTGTCATGATTTTGTGACTTTGTAGAGAGAAAAGCGCCAAAGAACTTCTTGTTGTATTCCCACTGCTTCTTGCCACTCCCATAGACTCGTGCCAATTTGGTGGAGCCTCTTGGTTTCTTCTGAATTGAACTGCTGCTTCTGATTTGTGTTTGGTGTTTGCCAATCGGATTGGACTGCTGTTATTGATTCATGTTTGATATTTTAGACTGTATTATGTATATCCTGACAACAAAGATTGGAATCAATCCAAAGAACTACTTCTTTGATCCTGTTAGTCCATACCCCCTTGTCCTATTAACCATTTTCTGTTACCTCTGGTTAGTGGGTTAGAAGGGAGGTTGAAGCACTTGAGAACCATAATTAAAATAGGTTTGAAAAATCTAAGCCTACATCTTTCCCTAAGTTCTAGCACCAAGGTTGGAAGATTTGGACAATTTCATTCATTTTTTTATTTTTTAAATTAAAAATATTTTATGTAAAAACTCCAGTGTTTATCCACAGCTTCCTTTTTTGTATAGTTGAAAGCATGGCTACTGTTTTTCTTTTCTTTCTTTCTCTTTTTTAAATCTCAGATAAAAATAAATTTCTCTGAGCATGATGCGGCCTATGCCCTGTAATCCCAGCATTGTGAGGTGGAGGAAAAAAATATCAAGAAGTCAACACCAGCTACACAAAATATTATGGCAGTTTGAGTGAGAAATGTACTCTATAGTCTCAAGCATTTGAATACTGGGTCTTCAGCTATTTGGAGCTGTTTGGAGCTGTTTGGAGCTGTTTGGAGCAATTTATGAGGTGTAGCCTTGCTTCGGAAA
>NW_022196904.1:191172228-191172590 GCF_008632895.1 Mastomys coucha
AACATGAAATAAACAATACTACTAATAGAGAGGCTGAGAAGCAAGATTTCAAGACCCTTATGTTGTACGCAGCCAGACACGGTCACAAGCTGAAAGTATACATAGATTGTACAATATTGGACCTATTCCTCCAATTACCAAATTAGAGAGAGCATTGGATGACAATCAACAAATTTCCAATTCCTCATATTATTGGATTTCAATCGATTAGGATATGTTGGTAATATTAATTTTCAAATTAATATATTAAGAAAAAGTAATTGTCACTTCCTGTTGTTTTTCTTGAAAAGATACAATTAGGTTTGTGTGGATTTGTTGAAAGATTACCTTCTTGCTTCTTCTAGGGTATAGTTTTGCTCCTT
>NW_022196904.1:191173756-191201146 GCF_008632895.1 Mastomys coucha
TGGTGGGAGAATTGGGTTCTGATGATGGCAAGTGACCTTGGTTTTTGTTGTTTATTTTCTTAAGCTTGACCCCCGGCATCTGGTTAACTCTAATGCTACCTGCCCTTGCTAAATCTGACTGGAGCCTGCCTTCCTGTGATCCTGGTTGTGTCAGAACTCCTCAGAATCAAGCTGACTCTGTGATCCTGTGATTCTGGGATCCTGGTATCCTGGGCTTGTTAAATCACCTGGGAGTGTGGCTTTCTCTGTGTGTTGTGGGACTGACTGCAGAGCTTGTGCCCAAGGTCTGCTAGGAACACTAACCCAGACAGACCGGAAGGAACTGGAGTCACTGGGCTGGTGGAGTTCCTGCATGCCTGGTCCTGCTTTACCCAGTTACTCCCAGTGTTGGGATAGATGTTGGTTCCTGCTTACCTCTGATCCTGGGTATGTCAGAGCACCTGGGAGTGGAGCTTCCTCTGGGTGTTGTCAATTTTATTCATTTTTGATGTCTTGTGTTGCACACATTTTATTTTTTCTGGAAGCAAACAATCTGACAATATCTCTTAGAAGCATGGATGCATCTCTTACTGAGCATTGCCACCCCAGAGAACTGAACATGAAGACTCTGCAACAGAAAAGATAAAAGCAAACCAAATGCACATCGAATGGTGTGTTGATGCAGACATGACAAGTTAAATGTCAAAAGCAAGTGTTGGAATTAGTTGTCACATGGTTCCATTTCAAAGTACTGCATGCCCACTTGATATTACAAATTATGCATGGGTTCACATGGTGTTTTTCTCTGGGCTGCTTTGGGTCACAGTTTTACTCAATAGCCCAGGATGACCTTGAATTCACAGCCAGCCTACTGCTTCAGCTTCCTGGTTTGGGCTATTACAATGAGTTGTCAATGCAGGATGGCTAACTTTGCCTTTTGAGATCTTTGAATGGCTTTACTTAGTCTAGCAAGTGTGCTTGACTTTGCAGTTATAAACATAAAATTAATAAAATAAGAATCAAGTCACAAGGTGAGTTTGAGATTGAGAATTGAAGTACCTACTTTATATTCAAAGAATACTAAAAATTAGCCATGCCCATATCATCAGAGAGGTTAACCCCAAGACTAGTAGTCACTTGAATGTACAGAAGATTGTGCGCTTTTGACTTGCAGGCTCAAAGTGTTGTAGTATTCTTATATACAACTCTAGGAAGGCATTTGCATGTTAACATCTCCCAGTCTCTGCCACAAAGACTATTCTTCAGTTATTATAGAATCATGATTTAAAGAGAAGATATGGATTGCAGAACAGATAGTAGATAGGGAAGCCAAGGTTTGATTAAGAAAGTAGCTCACCCCAAATATACTGTCTTTCCCATAAAAAAACTCCACTGATTTAAGTGTCTGATAATTCACTTGATGATAGTCTCGAAAGCCTGCAGAATAGATTGATTTTTCTGACTTTGCTCAATTTGTTAGAGCCTTTCCTGCCCATCAAAGAAAGGTCTTTGTTTTAAATTGAGAAACAATTAAAATAAGTTGTACCCTTAAGAATCTTAAAGCTGCAGCAGGACCCTCATCTCTGTTGAGATGACTTTCCTAGATCTCTTAAGCCCTGGCATGAAACATGAGCTGAGGACAAGGCTAAGTGAGGTGGCTTGGTGACAGTGTTCACAACCACTCCTGACAGTTTAGTGGTTTGACTTGGTGGCTGTCATCAGGCCACTCCCTCTGTGAATTCCCTTGCAGTGAATGTCATCACCAAAGTCTTTAAGCCAGGGGAATCATGGCTATTAATCCTGTTGGTGTAACTTTTAAAAGTTTGGATTTGTTGATTGACTTTTTTATTCTGATTTAAATTTGACTACTTCCTTGCAAGTCAGGCGATCTTTGATTGGATACCAGCCATGGGAACTTTGGCCTTTTTGAATACTTGGTAGATTTGTATTCCTCTAAACATTTTTGTGATTCTTTTGGGATAGTTTGATTCTTGGGGTTTGTTCTTAAACTCCTTGAGGTGGGGCCACAGAAGTTTTGATCTAGGACTCACCGTACCCTTTTGATATATTTTGAGGTTGATCTCTAGTGAATGGGTACACACACACACACACACACACACACACACACACACACACAGAATTCCTAGTCAGGTATGAATACTGGTGACTGTCTTGCTCTCTCTGCTACCAGCTGCTTCCATTCCCTTTCCCAGGCCATTTTTTTCACACATGTTTTATCTGTCAGTTGTCACTCAGCTGAAGACTCAAGGGATGCATGCCCTTCCCAAGAGTCCCCTTCAGGAACCACTCTGTGCTGACTGAATATTAGTTAAGAGTCTGCAACTTAGTTCTACTATTTCCTTATGTTTTTAGCATACTGGAAATTGGTTGATTGATTGAGACAGGGTCTCACTGTGTTGCTCTGGTTGTCTTGGGACTCACTATGGAGACCAGGATGGCCTCAAACTCAGAGATCCACCTGCCTTTGCCTCCTGAGTGCTGGAATTAAAGGTTTGTGTCCCTACACCCTTCTGGAAATGGAAGTCTTAGAGTCTCAGTTTCAAAAGGCCAGCTGGGTCCCCAATCCTACCCTATACCCTATAGTGAGTGATACTGTATTCCTTAGCAAGGCCCTAAAGTTGAGGAGTCCAAAATACATCTGGACAAGTTTAACAGTTCAGGTCTTGTACTGGCTGGTTTTGTATGTCAACTTGACACAGGCTGGAGTTATCACAGAGAAAGGAGCTTCAGTTGGGGAAGTGCTTCCAAGCTGTGGGGCATTTTCTCAGTTGGTGATCAAGGTGGAGAGGCCCATTGTGGGTGGTACCATCACTGGGCTGGTAGTCTTGGGTTCTATAAGAGAGCAAGCTGAGCAATCCTAAGGAAGCAAGCCAGTAAGAAACATCCCTCCATGGCCTCTGCATCAGCTCCTGCTTCCTGACCTGCTTGACTTCCAATACTGACTCCCTTTAGTGATGAACAGCAATGTGGAAACATAAGCTGAATAACCCTTTCCTCCCCAACTTGCTTCTTGGTCATGCTGTTTGTGCAGGAATAGAAACCCTGACTAAGACAGGTCTAAAAGAAGTAAGATGTCCAGGTGACAAGAAGCAAGGTAGCATCTGTCATGTGTAATAGCATTTTCTTGGTATAATGAATTGTCACCTTTCCACCATTGCAAGTATAACAGGAAGCCACATCTTTCCTGGTCCCTGGTTGTCTTCAAGCTCATCTACCCTCTGTCTGGCTGCTTGCAGATATACTGACTTCTACCCTTTCTGAGACAGTGACCACTCAGCTCTACAATCATTCTTGCTGATAGCTGCAGTTCTAACATGTAGTGAGAATTCTGAACTTTTGGTTTCTTTAAAAAGCACAGAAATATTATAAGAATATGTTTTCATTTTAATCCCAGGTGTTGGGGTGTGGCGCTGCTTTAGACTGTCTGCAGCAGCTGACTATGATTTGCCTCATGCTCTAGCAGAGACATGGTTTTGACAGCTGCACATAGTTTCTGCAATTGTGTGATGTTTGGAATTTCCGGGAACTTTTCAGAAGGTATATAAATGTTAGTGCCTGATAAGTTTTGGCCACTCATGGGGATTGTTGTGGTTTATTAGTAGTGCTCAAAGAAGAAGCAAGAAGAAAGTAGATTCAAGGATCTCTCTTTCTCCCTCTCCTTCTTCCTCTATCCCTCTCCCCTCTCTCCTATCTGGTGATAGGGGGTGAAACCAGGGGATAAAGGGTAGAAAAAGGAAGAACCTTCAAAGTAGCAAAGACAGCTACAGTAATCTCACTTCTCTAGAATACTAAGCCTGCCTTAGGCCTCTCCTCACCTTTAAAGAACTCACACTGGTGTGATAACAGGAGGCACCATCATCCTTGGGCAACTAAAACCAGAAAGGCCACCTTAAATCCTGATGACTTAATGTGTGGTCCAATAGCTCATGGGAAATGGCATTTACAAACAGTTATTTCACATTATGTTTTAAAAGTCAGGTGTAAAACATATGAAGGGACCATGTGATGAGTCTGCGCGTATGAACATTGGCTGTATAAGCCCAAGAACTCGAGTTTAGATCTCTAGAACCCATGTAAAAGCCAGATGTGGTTGCATATATTATAAACCCAGAGATTTAGGGAAACCCTCCAGGCAAGAGGATCCCTAAGGCAGCTTAATGGGAGGTTCATTTAGAGAACCTGTTTCAAAGGAATATGACAAAGAGCAAGAGAGCAGGACATTGCATGTTTTTCTCTGTCTCCATGTGCATTCATACACACACACATATATACACACATGTATACACATACCCACATGTACACATACACACATACATATGCATACATACACACATATAACATACATGTACAGGCAGACACACATGTACACACATACATATATACACATTACATACATACATAGACATCCACACATACATATTCACACATACACATTACATACATACATAGACATTCACACATACACATTCACACATACACATATACATGCACATACACGTTACAGGAAATATTATAAAGAATGGCAAGTTCCCATGCTACACTGGGCACTGGTGTGCCACATGGCTCCAGTGGGGTGTTCTCATCTTGGCAGACTCTCTGGTCCAGCTCCCAAGATGTCTCCACCCAACTCACCATGTTCCCTTGGCTGGTCATTGATATGCCAGCCCCATGCACTGACCATCCACCTTGCAGTTAGCTGTCACAATTCCTAGTAACCTGGTAAAATCAAAACTCTAGAAGCTTATAATTAAACAGTCAGATTTATATATCAATAAATTTTCAATTCAAAAGATGTCCACACAATAATTTCAGAGCCAATTAATAATGATACAAGCTGCCCACCTAGATTAGACAAGTTATCCCAATTATTCTATCCTTATATGATATTATAGCTACTTGTGGTTATTTAAAGCCACACGGAATTTGAATTGTCCTGTTTGTCCTCCATTTTCCTCCTTCTCTCTTCCTGTGTCACTCCTGTGCCCCAACTCAACAACTCTTAGCTCTACCTCCCTTTTCCCTGTCCAATCACAGGCTTCTTTATGTATTAATATTTAAATTAATTGGACATGGAAAATCCTGCTACACATACACACACACATACACATATAGCCACATGCAACACATAAACATACACACATATACGCACATATTCATACACACATACACACATACATACACATACACATGTACACTCATATACATGTTACACAGCAAACATAACCACCACAATATACTCTCTGATACATACAAAAATTATAAAAATATGAGAATTATTTTTATCCTTTTCTTGCAAATCTTAGATTTCAATTTCAACCATACACTGTACTTTAGGATGATAAAGGGTAATCCTGGGTAGATAATTTAGGGAATATAATTTTTACAACAAAATTCAGTAGTTGCCAGATGGTGGTGGCATATGCCTTTAATCTCAACACTCAGAAAGCAGAGGCAGGTGACTCTGTGACTTTGAGGTCAGCCTGGTCTACAGAGTGAGCTCCAGGACAGCAAGGGCTACACCAAGAAGCCCTATCTCAAAAGCAACAATAACAATAGCAAAATCCAGTGGTAGCATCCTATGACACCCTGTGTCTCATTTATATGTTATCTTTACTACAGACAGCTGCTTACTTAAAACAGAGTCCAAGTCTCCATGAGGTTTTTGCAAGGGCTATTCTTAAGCACAGAACAGTGGTTACCATCTGCTTGCTCCGGCAAAGCTGTCTGTTGTTACCTGGTCAGTCATGATCTCATTGTTCCTGGCTTGACTAGGATATTAAGTTGCTCTCTATGCTCTCTCACCAGCATGGTAAAGTCCCACAGCCTTGCTAAAATACTTATTTTAGCATTTGTATCATACCAGATAACCAAAGGATCAAAGACAAACCATCCATATGATGACAGCTCTTTGGGTTCTGGTGGTTAGTAACATGTTTGAAAGGAAACTAATCTTACAAGTAGCTGATTCTCTGAATATTTCTAAAAGTATTATAAGTTTTATTTCTCTGTGAAACACAGTGAATGTGGACACTCATTACTCAAGAACACAATACATCCCTGTGTTTAAACATGTGTGTGTATGTATAAATGTGTGTGTAAACATGTGTGTGTGTGTGTTTAATATGGTCTTTATTACTGGATGTTACTCCAGAAGGCTGGGAGATCTGAACCTCTGGACCATAGCCAATATTTGATAAGAAAATGTTTTCAGGACAAGAAAATACAATAGAGACCCAGGAGGAGGAGGGTCCTTGGCAGAGGGCCCTCAGCATATGAGATCACTGTGGTGCTGGTGCTCTGACTCCTTATGATCATCATGCTGGTTCACTGGCATCCCTTCCTGTTACCTGCTGATGTTTGGTGAGATGAGTGTACCAGACAGGGATGGTGGCAGTTCATGTCTGTATCCCTGTAAGCATTTTGCTGACTGCAATGACCCGACATGTTTTAGAATCACTGTGGAGACAAAGCTCTGAGCATGTTTGTGAAGAACTGTCTAGATTACATTGATTGGTGTGGGAAGACCCACCCTAACTGCTATACTGAATGAATGGAAGAAAAAAAGCAGAACACTAACATTTACAGCCCTTTGCTTTTTGAAGGTGGAAATGTAGTGACCAGCTGCCCTCAAGCTCCTGCCATGCCTATCTGCCATGATGTACTGTATCTCTTGAACCATAAACTGAAACAAGCCCATTCTCCCTTAAGTTTGGTATGGTATTTTATCACAGTAATTAGAAAGGCCTACTTGCTGTAGGCCAATATCTTCCATCAAAAAGTCCCCAAACCATGAACAAAATATTTAAGTAAAAGTCTTATTATAGCTGGGAGACACAGTAGGTAGACCCTGTGGCCTGATGTCCCCTTAAGCTGTAATCCAATGCCCATAGACTTCAGTTCGTGTAAGAAGGTTTCTGATGAAGCACCTCATCCTCACAGTACCAATGGGGTCAGTTTCTGGGGCCTCTTTAGCACCAACTCTGAGTTAGGAAAAGAGGATCACTCTGGCAAACTGTCTCATTCTGTATCCTGGGTGCAGCAATAATCCAGCTTCAAGAGCTATCAGTCCTACTCAGACTTCATTTGCATTTTGCTGCTCATTATGCTCTAGTTCAGTCATAAAGTACAATAAATTCCAAAGCAAAAAAAACAAATGAACAAAACAGAAACAAAAACAAATAAAAAAGAAAACCCTCAGCTTTTTTCTTAGGCACTTTTGAGGAAAATAAAAGTGAGTTCATTTATGGATATATGGAAACGTGAACCAGGGGTTCATCAGTCTTAGGACACACCGAGAGCTTTCTGTGTTGAGACCCCAGGACGTCTTTTCCAGAAGGTGCAGCCCCAGCTCTGCTCTGGCCTCCTCTGAATCCTGGCAACCAGCACAAAGCTCACTCTGTATTTACATGCTGATGGTCATTTCCTTTCTTCCTGTGCCAGGATTGGTCACAGCTCCTCTGTACTTGGCTCCTACTGGCTTCAGATTTTAGAATAGAATGAAGCCAGACTCTTAGGAAGATCCTGAGCCTGATGCAGTCTGTCCTGCTTGTATCTACTTGTCAAGGAGCCGATCCCAGATTCTGGCCCCTGGCAGGAGCCTCACATCTCGGCTCTGCTTTGGTGGGCTCGGGCTACCCCTCTGCACTCCTGTGTTCATAAGCTGAGGGGCCAAAGAGATGGCTCAGTCAATAACGTGTCTGCTTCACAAACATGGTCTAAACCCCATACTTAGTTGTGATCACATGCATGTGGCATGTATTACCTGAGTGCCATGGGGAGTGGGAGAAAAGGAAAAGAAACAGGCAGAGAGAGAGAGAGAGAGAGAGAGAGAGAGAGAGAGAGAGAGAGAGAGAGAGAGAGAGAGAGAGATCTAGAACTCTACTCTAGAACTAGCTGGTGAATGGAACTGCTGGATTCAGTGAGAGACCCTATCTCAAAAGATAAGTAGAAAGTAACTCAAGAAGATCACAGACCAATCTCTGCCTCAGATGCAGATGCTGATGAAATATGCTACACACCCCACTCTATCTATCTATCTATCTATCTATCTATCTATCTATCTATCTATCTATCATCTATCATTTAACTTCATTTATCTATCATCTATCATTTATCAATCATCTATTTTCATTTATTTATCATCTATCATCTATCATTTATCAATCATCTGTATTTATCTATCAACTATATCTATCATTTATCTATCTATCTATCTATCATTTATCAACCATCTACCTTCATCTATCATCCATTTACCTTTATCTATCTCTAAATTATTGATCTATATCCTATCATCTATCCATCTATCCCATCATCTATGTATATATGTATGTGTGTATATATATGTATGTATTTATCATCTATCAATCATCTATCATTATCTACCTATCATTTCCTTTCATCATCTATCATCTATATCTACCTATCATCTATCTCTATCATCTTTTTATCATTTATATATCTATCATCAATATCTATCAATTATATATCATCTATCAATCTGTCTATCTATGAATCATCTATTATCTATAAATCATCTATCTATTATCTCTATTATCTATTTTCTATCATCAATCTATCATCTATCTATCTATCTATCTATCTATCCATCTATCTATCTATCTGTCATTTATCTAAAATAGAATCAAGGAATGAGATAGAACTATTATAGAAGGGCCTTTAATCAACATTCAATTGATTCCCTTCATTTTATAAGTGAGGAAACTAGATACCAGAAAAGCTGGTGACTTGCCAAAGATTACTCAATGAGTCCAGGTGGAGTCCCTATCTCCTGAATTACTTAGAGAATGAAAAATGGTTCACTTTTACTGCATGGTAGACTACCTCTCAACTTAGTTCTATGTCTTTAATCTAGAATTCTCCTTCTATATCCATGATTTGTAAATTTGTTATTTTCATGGTGTCCTAGAGTTCCTATGTCTTCCATTTGTTAAATTAAAAAAAAAAAACTTTCTTCAAGTGAATGATTCAATTCTTCTACCTTGTCTTCAGGTTTTGATAGCCTGTCTTCTTTTCAGTCCATTTTCTTGGTGAGAGTTTGCATTAATTTTTTTTATTAGACTTTTTGAAACTTTCACTTCCAGCTTCATTTCAGTTTGAGTTTTGTCAGCTTTTCTGCCTCTGTATTCAATTCAATGTTCAGATCTTACATTGCTCTCAGTATTTCAGTCATTGTTGGTGTTTTCTAGGACTTCAATCACAATTATATTTCTGTCCTCTGTACGTTCATTCAGGATTTTTCTCACGTTGTCTTTGAATTCTTTGAACTCTTTGAACTTGCTTATAATTGTTCTTTCGAATTCTGTGTCTTGAGTTTTGTCTAGGTTGTTCGTGTTGGGGACTGTTACTGTGGGATTGATGACCTCTGGGGGAGACATATTGTCTTGGTTTTTCATGTTGCTTTGTTCTTGTGGTGGGACCTGAGCATCTGAAGTTAGGTTGTTGATTGTATGTTTTCATGTGAGTTCTTAGCCCACAAGTGTAGAATCCTGACTCACAGCAGCAGGCTGTGTTGTTGGCAGAATCCTGAGGAGACAGAGCTAAGGTTCTTACAAGGACCATAGAGGTAGCTAGTTGTCTAGGTAGCTTTTTTTTTTTTTTTCAGCCAGGGTTTCTCTGTATAGCCCTGGCTGTCCTGGAACTCACTCTGTAGACCAGGCTGGCCTCAAACTCAGAAATCCTCCTGCCCTGCCTCCCAAGTGCTGGGATTAAAGGCATGTGCTACCACTGACCAGTGTCCAGGTAGCTTTGGAGGTGTCCTGAAGGAGCAGAGTTGAAAGGAACAGTTCTCATGCTAGGGCCAGTCATGTTGGCTGGGTGCCTAGAAAGAGTCCTGGTTTTGAGTGGGTGTATACTCAGAGCAAAATCAGCAGGAGGCTCTAATGGGGATAGAGGAGGGATTCTCTGTGAACTAGGTACCACTGAAGAAGCCTGTAACATGGGATCCAAGTGAAGGTAGGCAGGGTCTTGGGAATATTAGGGAGAATAAAGGAGGGGATTCCTAATTTGGAGAATCTCAAGAACTGCAGGCAGGATGTTGAACAGTCTACAAAGAAGGAAGGAAATTGACTGACCTTATGGTACAGACAACATCAGGTCCTGGGAAAGGCTGGAGAGATACTAAGTGGACCAGCAACATGGTTGGTGCTGGTGCATGATAGGGTGTTGGTCTCTTCCTTTCAAGTTGTTTATGTCAGGTATCCTGTTCCAACAAGAAGATAACTAACATATTGAGAATGGATTGGTTGCCTTCCCTAGACTACATTTTTTAAACCTGGGTTTTTAAAAGTATATTGTACCTATAATAAAATTTACTCCTTTCCAGGTATCTCTATCTGTGAGGTTTTGCACCATCATGATGCAGACTTCTCTACTTCTCACTGTGATGATCAATACCGATTATCTGCTTAACAACATCTGGACTCATATATCAGATACACCTCTGGAAGTTGGTGGGATGAAACTCCAAGTTTCATACAGACGGGATGGGAAACCTTAAGCGTGGGTGGCACCAATGAAAACCAGACAGGGAACATTCATCTCTCTGCTTCCAAACTGTGGGTACAATGTAACCATTTGTCTGCCTGATATTCTGGCCCCGTGCCTTCCAAAGGATTGTTGACCTGTTTCCTATCCCCATCGTGTTACCTTGCAGTGTTCTCTAAGTACAACTATGCACTGTGCAATCTTTGAATGCCTAGGCTCTTCCATTTAGCATGATGCATTTGTGATTGGTCTGTGTTGTTTTATGAATCAGTAGTTTGTGCATGGATGTGTGAGATGTCTCCACTTTGGGGTGGCTATAAATGAAGCTTCTGTGAACGTCTCCATAGTAGTTTGCTGTGAGTGTTCCTGTGCTGTGCTATATGCTGAGGGCCAGCGCATCATTCTGGAGTCACATTTTTCTGCCTCAAATAGCTTTATTAGAGCTGGTGCCCATGTCAGACTCCTACTCCTAGAATATTGTTCAACATGATGGTTAAGTTTGTCAACTTTATTGGATTTAAAAGCACCCAGAGCATTCATTAGTGAGGCACTCCTTCCAGTTTGTCCAAGAAGGTATTTCTAGACAGAATTAGCTGAAGGAGGGAAACTCGTCCTCAATGTTGACTGCACAATCTCCATGAGGATCCTAGAAGGAAAGGCAGCTGGGCATAGGGATTGCTTCCTGTGTCTAGGTCTTGAAGATATCAGCAGGCAGCCACATATGCCTGAGACCATGCCTAACTCATCATAATGGACCATATCCTGAAACTATGAGCCAAATAAATTCTCCCATTCTTATGTTGCTTCTTATCAGGTATTGGGTTACAGTATTGTCTGCCAGGATTTTTTTAACACTTGAAATAGCATCTGGGAAAGACAATGAGGTCAAGTGCAGCCATTTTGCACAGAAAGGAAGGTTTTCCCTTTCTCCTCTGGCTGACAATTTGAAGTTTAAATTTGGTTTAAACATTTTCATTTTGGTTATATTTTCTTTTTGGTTATATTTTCTTTCCATTTTTGGTGAGCGAATTTCCTCAGCTCTTTTGACAGGGACATTCTATTGTGTAGCTGAAGCTGGCCATGGACCCTTAACCCTCCTACTTCTGCCCACCCAAGATTTATTTTAAATTGTTATTGTTCTCTATGCATTTTCTCAAATACATTTGGTAGTAGTTTATAAGTAACCCCTAACACAGAAAGCCACTGGTTTGGCCAAGGGTAACCTGGGACCTTTGGGATGCAGCAGTGCTTGGGAGGTAAGCAATGTGTGTACGTGTGTGTGTGTGTGTGTGTGTGTGTGTGTGTGTGTACGTGTGTGTGAGTTTTATGTGTCTCTATGTGTGAGTGTGTGTCTCTGTGTGTGAGTGTGTGTGAGTTGTGTGTGTGAGTGAATGTGTGTGTGTGAGTGTGTATCTGTGTGTGTACGTGTGTGTGAGTGAGTGTATGTGTGAGTGTGTGTGTGTATGTGTGTGAGAGTGAGTGTGTATGTGTATGTGAGTGAATGTGTGTGTCCATGTGTGTGAGTGAATGTGTGTGTCCATGTGTGTGAGTGAGTGTGTGAATGTGTGTGTGTGCGTGCACATCCATGTGTGTGTGGAAGAATTGACTTTGGACAAGTTAAGTGACAGCTTGTCTCAGTTCACCTCTGTCACTTCTCAGGGAGATCAGTGTCATTTTATGAAGCCTCAACAGTGTTGAGGAATGACACACACTCAGATTCCTTCAGAGGCCAGGGAGGTCCTACTAACTAGTAAGATAGGTAAGTGGAGGGCAGTAGGACACAGTGGGGGCCACTGCAAACCAGAAGGCCACCTGCCCTCTCTGCTGGTATGCTTTCCTTCCTCAGTAGCCAATGGAGAGGTGTGTGTATGATCTTGTTAGGACTTTAAAGAGAGGGCATGAAGCAATCAACCAGGTGCTGGGCTTGGATTTGTATAGCTGCCTAAAGTGAGCAAGGAGCCTCAGGAGGCCCTTATTCTTGGGAAACTCGGAGATCTTTGGATTAGGTCATAGGCAAGGTTAACTCCTCTGTGCTGACCTCCTTTCATGCCTTATATGCTCAAGGGACCCCTTCCTTCCTTCTCCTGGATACACTTGTTTTATCCAACTATAATGACCCTGAGCCAACTCTACACAGCAAATCTGCCTTACAGATCAGAGAATGGCTTTCAGGGACCATGCTGTCACCCACTGGGGTCTCTGAGCTCTGTGCACCCACATGGATGTGAATGTGTATTTATGAATGTTTATGACTTCTTAGGAGAAAGCAAAGTCTACCTCCTGGGACTATTTCTAGTTTGTGCTATCTAGAATGAGGAGATGCAAATAACTTCTTGGGGGCCAAGTGCAGCTGGCAGAGTATGTTTCTATATCACAGGACTAAGAATGGTTTATATATTTTTAAAAGACCATCCAACAGAATCTATACATGGTGGACACAGCTTAAAATAGTGCCCCCCTGGGCCCTGAGCATGTGCTGTGGGTACTCAGAGATCTTTGGATTAGATCATAGGCAAGGTTATGTTCTCTGTGCTGACCTAAGCCAGACAGTGCAACAGGATGAAGCAGCCTCAAGCACAGGGGGAGTGAGGGGCCAGCTGAGTGGCTTGTATGTCTTCCCCAAGGCCATGCTTCTGAGAGCTGGATTCCCCCATGACTCGAGTTCCAACTCAGCCATGCTAGCATTTTGCTGGATTTCAGCAACTAGGTGTCAGCCACTTGGTTGTTCTCTATGAGCAACTTCAGGCTCAAATTGTTTTGCACATCGTCTCTGAACCTGGGTCTGTTCTTCTGACTCTTTCTGTGTGTAAGTCAAGGGCCTTAGCTTCAGCAAGGTGCCACTGTTATGACCCATGATTCTCCAGTAAGCCAGTCTAGTCAAGAAGACTGCAAAACTAGAATTAGTCTATCCAGGACCAATTCCTTGGCTGTGGTGCCCAAGGGCATGGTACCCTTATCACTCCCGGAAGCCATTCACGCCATAGTCAGAGATGCTAGCTAATTTTACCCCTTCAGAAACCTATATACCTTCTCTAGGATGGCAGGTCTGGCCAGTCAATGCTGGATTATGGCAGAGAGAGAGAACTCACTGATACTAAATTCTAGAATGACTTTGGTCTCAGGTCCCACTGTGTGTTGGTAATCCCTTCAGTGAGATTCTGTTTCCCTATGGTAAAGAATGGACTATATCTGCCTTTCATGGTGGGGCAGGTAAAGTGTGATTAAAATAAAATACGGGCTCCACTTTATTTTACTTTTAGTGTGTGTGTGTGTGTGTGTCTGTGTGTGTGTGTGTTAAGATAAGGTTTTAAATATTCTGGGCTCATCTTAAACTCACTATGAAGCTAGCACTGATCTTAAACCTTGATCCTCTTGTCTCTTTCTCTCCAGTGTTGGAGTTACAGGCCCATATCACCCACTTTGGCTATTTACTGTTATCTGAGGAGGTGATGTGACTATTATGGTGGGTATCTGGTAGCTGCTCAGCTGAGTATGTCTATAAGCACCTGAAAGGTTTTTATTTTGGTGTTGATGACCAGACCCAAGACTTTGCACGCGCTGGGCAAGCACTCCACGGTGGAGCTTTACTCTGCACTCTGGAATTTTAGTGTCATTAGAACTGCCCACTTGGATTCTGACAGACAAGGGAGAGAAAGCGCATAAGCACCCACTGGAAGACCATGACATCACAGCTCTGTGAATGTTTTGGTGGCAGTCAAAGGGAGAACTAAAGGGGAGAGTTCAGTCACTGATAGCCCTCTACATACCACTTTGCTAAGGGCAACGAATCTGCACCGCAGCAGCTTCCACACAGGGAGCTGGAGTCTGTTCTGCAGCAGCTGCTCCCCGCTTCCCCAACACACACACTTTATTTTCTAGTGGACAGGGTCTCACTAAAGTGTCCAGGGAGGTCTTGAACTTGTTGTCTCACCCTCCTTGAGTGCCTGGCTGGCCTTGGGAGTATTCTCAGCAAGCTGTAGACCTTGTCTTCTGTCTCCTCAGAGCACCCCTGCTCTCTGCTGTCTAAGCTCCCACAAGCATTCACTGGAAGGATGGATGAATGGCTCTCTGGCAGCCATAGTGAGAAGAGGGCTTGCTCCTCCTTGGAGCTGGGTTTGTCTGGGCTTTTTTTGTTACCTGCCCCATGACTGCCTCTGTACTCTGCAGAAGAGCCATCCCTGCCCCCAGTCCACAGCTTGCCCACATTTGGAGGCTGTTAGAGGAATCAGCCTGCAGCCTGGCCTGGCCGAGCTGGCCCTTTTATCTTTCTTTATAAATCACCCTCTCCCTCCTCCTGATCCTGCCTGTCCAGCTCCTCTGAACCTCCTCCAATTTGTCTCTAGTGAGCGGTGCAGAGAGTCCTGCCTGCAAGGCCAGGTGTGGCTGCGTGCGGCTTGCTGAGAAGGAGGGCCCCCCTTCCATCTGCAGGCAGGCGCCTTTGCCTGCAGTCCACGCCTTTGCTGGGCTCTGTTGGCTGTAGCCCAAGTAGTTTCCTTACTGAACAGTCTCTCAACATTTATTTCCTGAGCTTCGTGCTCAAGTGCCAGGTGGAAGACCGGGAACATGCGCAGACTCCTTATACCTTATATGCTTTATAAACGCCACGGGAGAAACAAGCAGGGCCTGGGATGGATGAGGCAGGGAAAGCTGGTCCTCTGAAAGGCAACTTCCCTGACTGGGCCTGAACAGAGCCTGCTGAGAATATAGTGGAGAAGGAGAATCCATGTAGAGAAATAGCATCTGCTTGAATAGTCCACTGAGCTTGGCTTTCGAGAGCTGGGAGACTATGCTCCTGGGGAAGTTGGACATATCAGTGCTCTGGCTGGGCACCGAAGGCAAAAGTGCTCACACTGTGATGAGCTTCCTGACTGACCTAAGGGCAAGGGCCATGTGCTCAATGCTTCATTAAACTTATTGGCACGGAGGGAAGACATTTTGCAGATAAAGAAACAGACTCAGAAAGGTTCAGTAATTCCTTCAGTGTCATACAGCTTTAAAAGGAAGGAGTTGAGTTTAATCCAGAGAAGTAAGACTCAGTGCTCTCGATACAAGGCAATTAGTGAGGGTACTGAAAAAAAGATTTATTTCATTTAAAAGCTTCTCTCTCTCTCTCTCTCTCTCTCTCTCTCTCTCTCTCCCTCTCTCTCTTTCTCTCTCTTTCTCTCTCTGAGTGTGTGTGTGTGTGTGTGTGTGTGTGTGTATGTGTGTGTGTGTGTCACTTCCAAGAGCATAAAAATGTGAGTGTAAGAGCCCGGAGAGGCCAGAGTCCGTTGTGAGCACTTTGAAGTGGATGCTGGAACCAGCTGCCTCGTGCTCCTACACCATACTCAGAGAGCAGAGAACACAAATGCTGGTGTTCAGCTGAATTTCTTCATTTTATAGCTGGGGACCTCAGCCCACAGAGAGGTGTCATCTATACTTAGGGAGGGTCACCCTGTTCTAGTAAATGTTTCTGGAAATATCGTCACAGACACAACCAGAGGTGTGTCCCCATGGTGATTGCATATCCTGCCAAGCTGACACTCATAATTAACCATCACATCAAGTGACAGGGATGAAGATTAGATCCAATATTTGGCTCTGAAGTCTGGGGCAGGGACTTGCCTGTCCCAGATTAGGTGTAGATACAAGGAGTAGGCTGAGGAAGATGTGTATTGCACACAGATTGAGGAGTCCATGGGCACCCAGGGGCCATTTCCTGGGCAGGAGTCAAGAACATGGGAGGGAAGCATGGTTGGGCTCTCTCTGGTCTGATGGTCTCAGATCTTAGTACAGTGAGGGCAGTGACAGTCTCTCTATTTCACAATCCCATCTACATCAGAGAGCAGTCTCGTGAGACACACTCTGTATATGGGGAAACTAAGACCCAAAGAGACACAGCTATTTGCTCCAGATTTCATGGTCAGGGCATGGTAGTTTAGGAAGCAAAGTCTGTTTACCATGAATGTATATATGTATGTATCATCTATGTATCTATGATCTGTGTATCTATGTATCTATTGTCTATTATGTATGTATATATGTATCATTTATCTTTCATATATGTGTTTGTATCTATCATCATCATTATCACCATTTATCATGTATCCATATCTACCATCACTTATGTATGTATGTATGTATGTATGTATTATGTGCCTATCATCTCTGTATGTATCAGTGTAGCTATCATCTATTAATCTATCAGTCTATCATCTAACTGTGCATATACCTATCTATCATCTATCTATTTATCTATCTATCATTATTTCAGGCTGGTCTCAAATTCAATATTTATCAGACCTTGAACCCCTAATCTTCCTGCTTCTGCCTCCATATTAAAGGTGTGTGTCACCTTACTAGGTCCACTGGCATCATTTTAGAACTCAACAGCTGAAAGTTCTGTTAGATCTTCAGGCTGGACAAAACCTACTTTTTTTTTAAATTCTTGGCTGGAAAGTGAGAAAAACAGGTGTTAGTCTGTCTACAGAAGTTGTCTTCCAGCTGTGGTGGAAAGCCTCTTCATTGTGTTGGCCTTGCTGGGAGGAAGAGATGCCCAGGAACCTAGAGGCCTGGAGGGCCAGGAGCTGAGCTGCAAATGTGGGTTGCCTGGCCTCCATCAGCACACACAGATGTATTATGTGGGAACAACTCCCTGGGGTCCCTCCCTGTCATCTCCTGGCCACAGCAGATCAGAGGTGTGAGAGCAAAGTGCTTACTTCACAGATCGCTCACAGAGAATTGTTGGATTGGGCCTCAGCTGGGTGTGATGCAGAGGAGGAGCTGGCATCAAGGTCAGAGGGGAGAGAAAGGTGAGCCCCGGCAGAGAAGTGTGAAGGCCTATGATCTACCCTCTTTTCACTCTCCCTGATGTTTGAGCAGAGCTCTTTTGGTACTGTGGACTGAGCTGGCATCTTGGGACATGTCTGCCATGACTATGCCTCTTAGTTCCCAGGCCACGAATCACAGCTTCAAGAGGCTCAGAAAGTAGCTGACTCTGCTCATCATCCTCATGATGAACTCAGGTGAGCAGTCGGCCAGAGGCTGCCAGAGGCTCCAGGAAACCTGGTGGGTTGTGAAGTCTAGGCAAGCACCCGGAATAGGGCAGCTAGGAGCAACAATTCCAGGGGACTCAAGATTGGGACAAGAAGGAAAAGGTTTTCAAGCTAAAGGAAGTAGGGGGTGGGTAGACACTTGCCTCAGGCTACCCGGGTCATTTAGAGGCCAGCCAGATGATCCCTTCTACCAACAAGAGCCCTTGTCACACTGGGTCACCTGAATCTGGTGTTGAGCTCTTTCTCTGCCCAAATCGAATCCCTTGTGATGATTTCCCATGATGCCACATTCTTTCACATCCCTAGGGCTCTGCTTATATCCCAGACACCTGCCATTATCCAAGCTGTGTTCTGTCTGTGGAAAGCCTGGGTAGGTTCCTGTCCCACCCAGTACAACCCCTGTGTCCCACCCTTGCCCTGTGTCTCTATGTCAACATTTATGCCCAAATCATCCTTCACACCAGAACCACTTTTAGTTGACAGACCACCACATATGCTGTTTGATGAACAATCATCAGCCCTGCTCGATGATTGACTGAGTGAACAGAAGGTGGACTTTGGTTATGAACTATATAATTTGTTGATTGGCTGACTTGCTAAACTCCAGAGGGCCTTTCCCCAAGATTTTCTTCCTAGTTTATACATCAGGAACCTTCCTGTGTTCCTCTGAGCTGGAGATCTCTACACAATTACTTTACCCTACCTGGTTACAACTTATAAGCTTTCATTTGGGCTTTTTTTTTTTGGTCTGTCTCTGTGGAAGCTCATCCTGTTCTCTGGGATGAGTGGGCCACAGTGCTCTTGCTTAGTAGTGACTTCAGACGCTCGACCTTATGTAACATATAGGAAGCTCTGTCTGAAGGAGGGAAATTTGTGGTTCTGCTGCTCAAGCCCTGGGGTCAGAAGGCCAGAGCCAGCTGGCTTCAAGGATCTACTGTGCCTGTACCAGCAGGTCCCAGAAACAACTTCTGGTCAGGCCAGCTGTCTTCCACAAGCTTCACCTACTTGTTCAAGGGAGACAGAAGTCAGGCCCTCCAGATTCCGAAGCTCAGAATGAGTCTCTTCTTGTTGCATCTCCAGGAATTTCAGCCCTGAGGAATTTCATTGTCTTGCAGGATGCTCAGAGGGATGTGGGTCCCTAAACAGGGCTGCACTCCTCTTCAAAGAGAGGCATTCCCCTACCCCCTCAGCAGGCCACACCCAGAGGAGAAAGCCTAGGTGCATCCCTGCAACCTAGACTAAGGCCATAGTGTAAGTTCTACTCAGACTTTCTCTCCACACTGAGAGCATGCCAGGCTAGTGAGAGCCCTCATTTACATTTCACTAGGAGGTGTTGGGCTGGGTGACAAAGAACAGATCTATTCTGTCCCTGGATCCAGAGTTTGGGGCACCACTCTGCAACTATGACCAGGAACCCTCTCAGTTCACCTCCCTGCCTCTCATGGTGTAGCCTGAACTACCAGAACCTTATGCTAAAGGTTTTGCCCATTGCTAGTGGGTCTCTAGAGAGGGGATGGCATGACCTCCAGTTTTACATAAGAGAGATCCAGATCAGAGAGGTCAAGCGATTGCTACGGCTACTCAGCTAGGACATGGCAGAACTGGGCAGTGAGCCTAAGCTACTGTGCTCTCCCCTTATGTCCGATTTGATGACCACGCACTTGGAGAAGGAGTCCAAAGTATGAAAGCTACCTGCACCCAAGGGGCTCTGTGTAGACCAGTGAAAGTAGAGGGAGATTGCCCAGAGACCCTGCTCTCTTAGAGAATGACACAGGACCCCTTAGCTGTTCTTCTACTCATTATGATATAACTCATCATGTTTCAGGGTACCCCACCTTCATTCTGCTCTCACCCAGGAACCCAGGAAGATGCCAGCTTCTTTGCATAGGAACTTGGAGACCCCACAAGAAATGGTCATCAGTGAGAATGTCACCCTGAGAGCTCCCCGTCCTGGCCTTCAGAGGAGGAAGAATTTGGCATCTTGGGGTTCAGAGATGGCCTGTAGCTTATGCCAAAGACAGGGAGTAGGGGGCACAGAGGAGACAATCCTGTTTGTTTCCTAGAAATGCTGGGGACCAGCCTAGATCTAGAAAGGAGATAGTGTGGCTCATCTTCCTGTGTGCCTTGGAAAGCTCTGGAAAACTCAGGCTCAAAGTGATCAGTGTTTTACCACGTTTCCACATGTACATGCTCTTTTCAGCATTTCTCATTATGTTTTGCATTTCTCATTATGTTTTTCAGCCTCAGATTGATGAAGGCAAGGTGGAAGTCAGACCCTGGGGGTGGAAGAGACAAGGGTTTAGTAATGAGTTCGAAGTTTACAAAACACAGAAGCAGAAGCCAATATGGCTTCAATACGTGATGTGACCCTTTATAAGCCTGGAAACGACTCTTCAAAACTCTTTCTGGACTGACTTCAGAGTGGAGTGGTGCTGGGACACCACAGACTGACTTTGAGAAGTGGGTCGGTATTGCAGGAATTTTTTAATTTCCTGTAGCTCAGAACAGTTTTCTCCCAGGGCACTTTCGGAGTTACTCTGCTCAGAGTTGACCACGTTGCTGCTTCGGGAATGGCCTAGAGAGAAGGAAAACACTGTCCAGGAAGAACATTAATGGGATTCCCCTGGAAAATGACACTACCAAAAGTTTAGAAAAATATTTCCAGGGAAATGAGGGACCTGCTACTCAGAAGACAGAAACCAGTGACCTGACACCTCAGAGCTTTGAAAAGCAGAATAAAAATGGAGTCACTTACACTTGCCAACTGAAAGGAATTTGGGAAAAGCAGATTATTATTAATTATTTTAATAGCTTCTTAATTAGCCCTTCAAACAAGTTTTTAAAAATCCCCAAAGGTGTCTAATTTGCATGACATGTTTTTACTTTTCTGTGCATTTCATTAACAGCCCCTTTAAAAAAAAAATCCCAACAAGTGAGACAGGGGAGCAATGATTTTACGAGGTGGACTTGGAAAAGAACTCAAACTATCCTTCTTCAGAGCTCATGTGTCTCTCTTCACCTCAGTGGTGTCTCATCTGTGTCACCCCAGGGAGCTTATGTGCTCTTCGGAAATCACCAAAGATTTCTAACCCTCAGAGTCACCTTGACCCCGCAGAGCATGGCTGGCTCCAAGGGGCGGGGCGGGGTGGGGGTGGGGGGCGGGGCAGCTGTTCCTTATCCAACAATTAATCTGGAAGATAATGGACTTCAGTCGCATCAGTGGGCACATGACCGGTCAGGAGGAGCTGACCTGAGGACACTGAGAGACCAGTATGCGGATGTCTCTCACAATGTGTGAAGCCAGGCAGAAAAGTGGCACATTTGATTGGGAATAGAGACTGCACGGGAAAAGTCAGCAGCAGCCGCTTCTAGCGGATGTGCGGATGTGCGGCTTGGAAGCTGGAGGTGACACTTAGCAGCCCAGGGCATAGTGCCAAAGGATGGACTCAGACCCCTTGAAGAACTGGGCAGGGGGGAGGAGCGGACCATTGCTTTCCCCTGGTCTCCCTCCCCTCCTTTCTTTCTTCTCATCGTTGTGACCAAGGGCATTTTCAGCCTCATCTAGTGTACCGGATCTGGGTCAAGATCTTGGCTATATCATCTCCCTAAATATTTTCTATCCTACCGGCAAAATGATCTCCACTATTTTCCACATTTGGCAGAGAGCAGCTGTTTAATAGCTAACTTTTAATGAGCAGTTACTATGCAGCAGACCTTGGAGTCTACCAGTATAAATTCAGTTAATTATCACAACACCCCCACCCATTCTACAAGAGCTTCCCTCCCACACCAGATTTTCCAGTTCCAAGAAAAGGCAACTCAGAGAAGTTAAGTAACTTACCTTGGTCACACAGCTTATGAGTTGTCTAGTCAGACTTTGAACCCATGTTGAACTTTACCTATCTCTTAAGGTCATACTAGATTACCTGTTCTCTTCCAGGAAGCCTTCTTTGATTTTCCACAAATCCTAAGCCAAGTTTTATTGTTTGTGCTGTCTTTTGAAATTTGATTCCTATGTCCCTGCCACATACTTTCCTGACTGTGTTCTCAACATGCTCCCGCTCAGAGTCCCAGTGTCGTAAGTACTCAAAATCTGCATCAAACAAGCATATAATAAAAAGCAACTTTAGCTGTGAACTTGGACACTGGGTAAAGTTACACTTTTGCTGATTGGATGTTGTTGGGCTTGGGGGCCAGCACTGCTTATTAGACTTCAAGGTGATTTATCTTTCTGCTTTTTTTTTTCTTGCCTACTAATGGAAAATTCTCTCCAAAGTCACATTAATTAGCACTCAGAGGCTGTTGTAGCAAAATCTTCCCAAAATAGCCCCAAGTACATCTGCGGGGGAGGGGGGAGGGAGAGGCTGAGCCTCGATGAGGGGTGTGGATCTGACAGGCAGACAGGCAGCCTCCACCTGCCCTAGAACATGGGTGGGAAATGGCAGCCCCAGGTCGGAGAAGATTCTGTGTTTACCTGAAGGCCACAAAGAACAGGCACACAGAAGCCACTTTTACCCTTTCAACAGAAGGTTCCATTGCCCAGATCAGGAAAGGTATGATTGACACCGTTTATCACCAGGCTCAACAGTTAAGAAAACCTCTTCCCGGTAAGAGTGGTCCTTCAGCAAACATGGAGCACGGACTACAAGAGAGTATGTATGTCTCTTTCTCTGTTCATTTTATGTCCCCATGGAGACCTGATGATCAGGAACCCAGCCACCTCAGAGGCGGATGGTTGTTCGTTTACCCTTGCATTTGAAGACTGCTGTGTACAGAACACCCATCCGGAGAGTGAGTGGGAGCAATGGGGTCAGTGGGCAAAGCACTTGCAGAGCACTGGGGAGAATTCAACATTGGATGCCTCGCATAGGGGAAGAAATGCCTGCAGTGCCAAGGTGAAGACAGCAGAATTTCTGGAAGCATGAGAGCCAGCTAACCTGGAATCACAGGGAAGTCTGCCTCAAGCAAGGTGGAAGATCAGGATGGCACTGGAGATTGTCCTCTGACACTCATACCCCCTGCCAACACACACTAAAATAAAAATTTAAACAAACACATTGTTAAATAGCACAAAGTAATGGAACACCCCTCCTGCCTTGTTCACCTCCACTAGGTTTGTAGTAAGAGTGAGAAGCAAGCTTTCATTATTTTATAATATAAAGGTTTGGGATTGTTGGTCATAGCATCTTGACTTGGCCAGTGCTGACTCATGCTTTGAAATTCACCCATTCCTCACACCCTTCACCTCTTCAACATTGTCTGTGGCTGATCTTTCTTCCCTCTCATTTCAATTGAAAATATTACTATCCACAGTGGAGACACAGTCCAGACTTTCTGTAGAATGCATTTCTTTCTGATGCTCCGCCATCTTGTTAATATCTTCTGCATATTTGCTTACTCTCTGTTTCTCACTTGTGAATATAATTTCCACGATGACAGAGGCCTTGCTGTGGACACTACTGTATACATAGTGCTTAGTACCAGCATGAAAAAATGTTTCAGGGGGAAATGAGCTTAGAGATACAGCAGACAGGTGAAGTGAGTTTATCTAATCCCCTTAACCTCCCAGTAGGCACTCTGCAACCCTCAGTCCAGTCCCTAAGCCAACAATTACGTGTTCATGGCACCCAGTTCCTCCTGCTTGCTAGGTAAGTAGGCAAGGGCTCTACTATGGAGGGACAGCTGCGGCTTTGTTACTAGGAATTGATCCACTCTTCCGAAGGAATCCTTAGGAGTAGAGATCTCAGCCACAAGTACAAAACTCCAGAACCAACCTCTGGGAAAATGGAGGCTTTTTGAACTTTCTCCCTGTGTCTCTTGCCTGTCAGGTCCCTGACACTTTCCCTACCCCTATGAGCTACTTTTTTGGGAAAGGATTTAGCACCAAGTGCAGGAGGGGGAAGTCCTCAAATGAGACTCCATAGGAACCTGCCTCAGCTCACACATCCCTCTTTGCTGCAGTAGGTTGGCTTTGGCATTCAGTGGAACTCCTGGGGTCTTTATCCCAGGCAAATCATCATGGCTAAAACAGAAATACCAATGTCCTGTAATGGGATGGTTCTTGACCAGGGACAATTTTTCCTCCAGGGGCCACTGGACATCTAGGATATTTTCAGTTGCCACAACTGGGGGCTAGGAACAATATTCATATCTAGAAGGTAGAACAAAGCTTTACTCACTTCTCAGTAGCTCATAGCCCCTCTACGAGGAGTAATCTGGCCCCTAATGCCAACAGTGACAATTTTTGAGGAAAATTCAACTAAAGAAATTTCTAAGGTTTCCCCAGAAGGGGAATTGGTTTGGAGGTCTGGTGGCAGGCATGGTACTCTCCTCCACATGAGACCTCAGAATGACAATGTCAGCTATTCTATGAGGCCAAGGACTTCCAAAAGCACTGTGCTTGTATAGGCTGTTTGTGTGAATGTAGGTGCACACATGCCATGAATATGGAAGTCAGAAGACAGCCGAAAGGCTTGGTCCTTATAATTTTGAGATGGTAGTTTGTTGTTCTAATGCTGTTTCTTTAGCTGGCCTGGGAACTTCTGGGGAGCCTCCTCCATCTGCCTCCCAGCTCTCTTTAGGACGACTGGGCTCACAGATACTCAAGCTACAGTACCCCATCTTTATGTGTGTTTTTGAAGCCACAAACTAACACTGAGAAGGTAGATGTGGCCATCCTGTCTTGCAGATGTACTCGAGGTCTCTTGTGAGGTGTGACTGGCACATAGGTATACTTGCAGGGAGGTAGCAGTGGTAGGTTATATGGAAAAGCAAATGCCTGCCATTCCTCCTCCTACTGTAGCTTCTTCCCCTGGGAGAACTGTCCCTGGAGTTCCCCAATGACTGGGAAAGGAGGAATGCAGAACCGTTAAAGAGAGGACATCCCAGCTCACCCAAGTAAATTGCTCAGTAAATTCCACTTGGCTGAGTCTCAGTGATCAAAGTAAAGGATCATCAGAAAAATCAGTCCTGAGTCTTGGGAACCACCTCAGGGTGGGTGTGAAATTTTAACCCAAGGCATTTGGCTGGGCAGCCATGCAGCAGCAAGTTAGGGCTGCAAGAGACTCAGATGGTGCTAGAGGACAGGAGTAAGCTAGAGAGAGGTGCCGCCTGCTTCCTTTTGGGGTAAAGAGACAGTAATGAGTTTCTAGCGATGGAGCTGGCACCCTCTGGTCCTTGTTCTGGGTCACCTGTGGGCAGTGGGCAGCTGGCTTCCTGGCAGAGACAGATCAGATCCCAAGCTCTGACACCCACTCCACACCAAAAAAGTAGAGGCTGGCCAGGGCTCCTCACCCATGACACCTGCAGGAGTCTATCTTCTGCTTCCCACCTCACCCCAGCCTGATGCTTGCCAGAGAGGCATTCATGTCCACCATCCGTCTATTCTTATGATTATGGGGATGGACTCACTGCTCATTGGTCCCCCTATTTGCTGTGATCCTGAGGGGAGGGGAAATGCACTTATGCCCAGGATCAAAGAGCTTCTCATGTGAAGTGTTGGATGAAGGAGCAGACATGTGACCAAATATGTCAGACCAATGTGGCACAAGCCACAAAGCTCTTGTAGACATCAGATCTCTCATAGGCTAGAGCATCATGGAAGCTTTCCTGGAGATGTGGCATGGGATGACCTTTGCAAATGGGGATCTTTTCCTGTCTTAGAATTTCATTCCAACCCCACTGCTGAGGAGAACTTGGGCAGGAACTTGGTTGTGGACTTTTTCTAGACAAGAGGATAAGGCTTGGATCAAGGTGAGGCCTTCATAGCAGCAAGGGTAAGTAGGGCCTGCTCCTTTCACCCAGAAGGCCTTGCGTAGAAACTGAGCCCTGTTATACTTCAGACATTGCGGAAGCCTGGGGTCAGGGAAGTCTTCATAGAACTCCAGAGCAGCTGGGAAATGGATCTGAGGAGGTTTCTGCCTGCTGTCTATTCTGTTTCTTTTTGTATTAGTCTATAGCGGGAGCATGATTATCAAGGATGTGGCAGGTAAATATTAGTGCCACTCTCTAAGCCTGCACTCCTTCCTGCCACATGGATTGGTCACCTATTGTCTGGTTCAACTCAAAAGCACTTGGCACAGGAAAGCTTCCCAAGTCTGTGGTCCTGGCCCTGCCCCCCACCTTGTGCCCTCTCTTACTCTTCTGGAAGGCTCTCAATAGCAGGACCCTTTCAGTTTTCCATCTCCAGCGATGTCTGACATATATCTGGTGCCAATAATGTTTGTTGGGCGAATCAGTAATCAATGATGTCTTAGTGGGTTTGTTCCTTTACTTTTTCAGAGTCACCCAACACATCCATGGAGTCCTCTTGCCTCTAAATCCTCTGAATGTGTCTTAGTTAATTTGCACAGCATTAATCACTCTTCAGATGAGGAAACCAAGGCTTAATCATATGGTAGGGCTGAGGATGGGACCTCTCCTAGTTCAATGGTCTTTCCTTGAACTCTCTGCTAAGGGTCATGGGGAACTGTCAATGGAAGATTCAGTTGCTTGTGTGTGTGAGGGGTGGATCCTGAATCAATATGGTAGAAATGCCACACCCATCTAGCCAATTTCAATGTACAGTCTTCTTGGAGAACATGGATTAAGCTACATCAGGAAGATAGGAGGATTGGATCCTACTTGTATCTACCCACAATCTACCAGAAATACAGAGATTGGGGGGGGGGGAGACACAGAGAGACAGAGAGGGGGGGATGACCTCACTGAAGGTCACACAACAAGTGGGGATCACACAGCCTGGAGCAGCCACCAGGCCCCTCAAGCACACATGAGGCTGCTTCCCCAGCACAGGTAGAGCCATTACTTGAATTTCCTCAGCATGAGCATTGCAGCTGAGGGCAGCTCATAAATAGAGAAGGAGGCAGCCATGTCTGCCTATCTGAGGTAGCTGGACACATCATATCCCCTGCTCTCTGGTCCCCTTGTGGTATCTCAGCTTCACACATGGCTCCTGAGAGGTTGAAATAGTTTGGGGAACCAGAGGCTATTTTCAGACCTGGGGTCTTCTCAGAGCCCATCTCTAGGATGCCACAGTTTTGGGGGCCTCATGTAGAAAAGGTGGCCCTTTGCAGACAGTAGAAGCAAAAAGAGCCTTCTGTGGGTGAAGTGTGGCCTCGGTGGTCTGCCCTTCATACCCATTCCTGGGAAGACTGGGGCACTCCACCCAATCTAGTTTTGTGATGGATGTGGTGAGGCGACCAAATGCCCCTCATTAATCACTGGCTCCATCTGGTTCTCTGCTTGATGATTTTCAGCTGACTTGAAAAAGACCCAATTAGATCAAAACATTTTGACAATTTATCTTATGGCGTGAGGGCCAGATAAAGCTTATGATGTCACCATCTAGGAAGGAGGAAGGAGAGTTTGGTGAGAGACAGGGTCCTACAAGAGGCTCCCCATGAAACCAGAGTGCAGTCTGCCTCCCAGGCGATGCTGAACATATCAATGCCTGGTCCAGGAATGGGGAGGGTGTGGGTACCTTTTGGGTTGAATGTAAGAAGTCCAGAGCAGGGAGTCTGGGTGGGGCAGAAGGATGAACATTAAGAAAAGAGTGGATTCTTGGGCTGCTTGGTATAGGATGTGAACACATGGAATGGAGATGTGACCAAGACCAGTCGCAGAATACCTCATTTTCAGGTGGCCCTGCCCCCTGCTCTCCTACCCTGTGATGGGTTAAACCACTCCTGATGATTGCTACCACTCCTCAGTGGGTGGGAGCACCCCACATCTCCCCATATGGGAGCACTAAATATCCCCTTGCTAGGTGGGAACACCACCTATCAGTGCATCTGTGGTAAGAAGCTGTGACACCTTAGCTTTTTTTTTTTTCTTTATTTACATGTAAATT
>NW_022196904.1:191201524-191209130 GCF_008632895.1 Mastomys coucha
TTTTTTTTTTTTTCTTTTGTGAGACAGTATCTCATGTAGCCCAGGCTAGCCTAGTATTTTCAGGTTGTAGCTGTGTTGGTTGAAGGAAAATGGCCTCCATAGGCTCACAGGGAGTGGCACTATTAAGAGGTATGGCATTATTGGAGTAGGTGTGTGGCCTTGTTGGAGGAAATGTATCACTTAAGGAGTGGGCTTTGAGGTTTCAGAAGCACAAGCTAGGCCTAGTGGCTCACGGGCTTTTCCTGATGATCCTTGGGTCCAGATGTGGAGTTCTCAGCTACCTCTCTAGCACCATGACTACCTTCATGCTGCAATGCTTCCCACCACGATGACAACAGACTAAGCCTCTGAACTGTAAGCCAGCCCCAGTTAAATGCTTTCCTTTATAAGTGCTGCCATGGCCATGGTGTCTCTTCACAGCAAAGAAACCCTAAGACAGCTGCTAAGGATGGACTTGAACTTTGGATTTCACTTCCCAAGTACTGGGATGGCAAGCAGGCATCTCCACACTGGGTTTACGTGGGACTGGGGATGGAACCCAGGACTCTGTGGATGCTAGGAAAGTGTTGTACCAACTAAGATATGTGCTGGAGCCCTGCTCTTTGATCTTAAGCATCCTGGCATCAGTTTCTCCTCTTTACCCACCAGTGTGGCTAGCTGCTCAGTAACCCTAGGAGACAGGCCTAGCAGGCATTTTACTATAGCCTCAGGAGCTTCGCTCCAGCTGTGCATACCACAGATGCTGGAAGGCTGAGAGCACACCATGTCTCTCTTCCAACTTCCTTCCTCAATCCCCAAGGCCAAGGTGGGGGTACTGACAATGGACTAGGACAGCAACCTTTGTTTTCTAGTCAGGACTTCTATTCTGCTTTCTAAGATGGAGAGGGGTGGGTTCCCAGCTTGCCTCTGCTTTTTCTGAGTACCTTTGAGTTGACTCAGGAGCAAGAAGACCCTCCCTCTTCTCTGGGAGGGCTGGTGTGAAGGGCCGCAAGGAAGACTTCTCCGACTGTATTAGTTACTTTCCTCATAGCTGCGACAAAATGCCTGAAGAAAGCAACTCCATGAAGTAAGGGTTTATGGGTCATAGTTTGAGATAATAGCCTATTATTGTGGGTAAGGCATGGCCAGAGGACCATGAGGCATCTAGTTATATTGAGTCTGCAGTCAGTGTTTTGAGTTATTTCCCTATTGATAAACATGATAAAGAATTGTGAGCAAGGTAACTTAAAAAAAAAGCATTTAATTTAGTGTGCAGTTTCGGAGGGTTAGAATCCACGATGGCACAGTAAAGGAACAGCTGAAAGCTCACATCTGGATCCACAACCATGAAGCAGAGAAAGATAAGTGTGGTTGACATGGACTTTTGAAACCTCAAAGCTTATTCCCAGTGACACACTTCCACCAAGGCCATACCTCCTAAGCCTTCCCAAGTAGGCACACCAACTGGTGACCAAGTATTTAAACACAAGAGTCTACAGGGGCCATTCTCATTCAGACCACCACAGAGAATGCTGTTTTTAAGCTCATCTCCTTTTTATTCCCCAGGAAGGGGCCTCAGCCAGTGAGATGGTGTTCCCCACATTCGAGACGAGTCTTCCCTCCTCAGTTAAACCTTGGAAATACTCTCACAAATACACCTAGAGGTATGTCTACTAGAAGAGCTTTAAATCTAGTCAAGTTGAAGGCAAAGATTAACAATCCTGGCCAGGGAGGCTCTCCCTCTTGCAGAGTCATTGCTGGTCGCCTGCCTCATGCCATGTATACCTGCAGGTATACATGCAAACACTTGGGCATCTTCCTCCCATGGACGACTTGGAATGTACAGGCATGTGTGGCCACCTCTCAAGCAGAGTTGTCACACTCTCCTTCTCACTTTCTCACTCACAAGTGCTTCTCATACAAGAACCCTCTACTTTGATCAGAGACACCCATGCCACATCCACATGCACTCCATACATACTCTATGAACCTTGATTGTGGTAAAGAAAACATACACACACACACACACACACACACACACACACACACACACACACATATGCACAAGCACACACACTCAGATGCATGCACACAGACACATGCACACAGCTACACACAGACATGTATATGAGCACCTGTGCATACACACACAGACAGATACACACAGACAGATACACACACATGCATATACACACAGATACATGTACACACAGACATACACAGACATGCACATGCATGTGCACACACACAATACTCTTTCTCTTATGTACACACACACACACACACACACTCATTCATATGGAATAGTAGGTCACCCTACACATACATTTGCACAAGCCTGTGGAAGCTTGTGCATGCATGTATCTGTGTGTCTTCTCATGGCTGAGGTTGGAGACAGAGCCTGGCAGATGATCAGGTGCAGCTGTCATCCTGGGGAGAGCCTAGAATCTCTAGCAGGTCTGGTGACACCCACTTCCATTCTTCAGGTGTCTTGCTGGAGCCCTGCATAACGCTTTCTCCTCTCCTTTACATTTTGTTACTTCATACACTTCTTTCTGTCCTGCCTCTTTCTAGCTGGTTCTGCTACTGTACTGGCTGGTTTTGTGTGTCGACTTGACACAGGCTGGAATTATCAGTTTCAGTTGGGGAAGTGCCTCCATGAGATCCAGCTGTGGGGCATTTTCTCAATTGCCCCTTGTGGGTGGTGCCATCCCTGGGCTGGAGGTCTTGGGTTCTATAAGAGAGCAGGCTGAGCAAGCCAGGAGAAGCAAGCCAGTAAGAAACATCTCTCCATGGCCTCTGCATCAGCTCCTGCCTGAGTTCCAGTCCTGACTTCCTCTGGTGATCGACAGCAATGTGGAAGTGTAAGCTCAATAAACCCTTTCCTCTCCAACTTGCTTCTTGGTCATGATGTTTGTGCAGGAATAGAAACCCTGACTAAGACAGCTACCTACCCTCCCTGGAATCCAGTTCCTCTCTAGGAACTCTATAGTTCCTCAGGCAGGATCTGGGGATTTCTAAGTTACTCCTCAGGAGCCACAGCTGGTCTCCGTCTCACTTCACACAGTTTGAGCAAGTGTCTTTCTACCCTAGTTGGAAGAAAATGAAGGAGGCCATTTTTGCCTGGCCCCACTCTGAGTCAGCATCTATCCACAGGACCAGTAGCTGATACTAGGTGATGCTCTAGTGTGCACGGTCTTGAAATAGTTCTACAATCATGGTTTGGGTGGCATCCTTTCTCCTTTGACTCCTGAAAGAAGATCTCTGGGGAGGAGACCACAGGGTCCAGTACGAGAGTTTTTGTTGCTAGAAACAGCATTAGGAGGTAGGACTCATTCTTGAAACAGATGCTTCTCTGGGACCTGCCATTCCTAGAGGAACCAAAATGAGCTCTGCTTACATGTGTCAGCCCTGAGGCCCACCTTAGGCACAGCACTTTTGTTGTTTGTAGGTGTTTGCTCTGCATTGCAAGCATGGGAGATGGCTGCCAACTTGGAAACCTGGCAGTCATGAGCACTTCCATGAACTAGGTTAAAAACTACATCCAAACCCAGCTCAGTGTAGGCTCCACTTACATAGTCCTTCCCTGACTTCTTTATATTGTTTCTCTCTACACTCATTGACTGAAAAACTCAGATCCTGGCAGATTTGTGTGGGTCATTAGAGATGGCCCAATAAAATCACCTTGGCAATGTCACCCTATGCCCCTTGCCTTCAGGATCCCCATAGGGACACTGTGGTGGGAGAGGGAATTCTGGGAAGGAGGGAGTTGCAAGTCTCTGAGCATGAGCTGTTCCAGCTGTCAACTCAGTTTGTCCAAAGCATTTTAATGGAACTTCTGAGGGAATTAGCATGAGAAGATTGCTGACTAACAGATAAACAGCAATAATGAAAATCACCATCGCTGCCACCACCGCCTTCTTCCATTCTGAAGCTGTATGTAATGATAGCAACATGGTTGGCACCTTTAAGTACTTCCCATGCTTGGGTCACATCACTCAGCTCTCTTTACACATCATGGTCACTGGTTCCATGAGGTTCCTGTTGGGTAGACAAGGACTCTGACCTCGGAGAGGTTGAGGACATCTTTTGAGGGCACACAGCTAGCTCAGAATTCTAATAGAGGTTTCTGGGATGCCAAAGTCTCCACAATTGACCACTGCACTGTATGTTTAAAATAGTCCCAAACTTCAAATGGTGTAAATTCCATCAACAGGGGAGAAAGTATAAAGGATGCTATCCAAACTGTAAGTTGAGTATTGCTCACCTTAGGGAGAGAGAGAACCTGGGGTGGGCAAGGGTACCTTGACTCATCTGTATTTTTTGGCCTCTGTAGACAAATGAACTTGGCAGCCTGAGTTCTCCTCTATAACAGAGAGGAAGCATTTCGCGTGGCTGTATTGGTAGTCCACAGAGTCTGGTTGTTCTGGTACACAGCCTGACTCTGCTGCCAATGGTCTGTGAGGCTCCTACACAAGTCACTCATTCTCTATCTCCACACTTGTAGAGTAAGAACCACCCCACCATTACACAGTACACACACCAGAGGTCCTGCAAGGATCCCAACCATAGCACTACTGTGGGTTCACACTGGTAAAGTCTTTGTTGTGGGAGGATGTTTGACAGCATTGCTGGGTTCTACTCACTGACTGTCAGCAGCAACTGCAGCATGCCTCACCCCAGTCATGGCAATGTTAAAGTTAAATAAAGGTAGGGAGTCTATCTCTCAGGTAAGGACCACCTGGATCAGAGTAACTTAGTTCCTTTAGAGTACCTAGGTACCAAAGTAACTTGGGTAAACAGTATTTTTATGCATCCAAGAATGGAAAAAAAAAAGAGGGGGGTGTGGGTTATGAATCTTCACCTAGCCAAGCAGAGGGGTCCTGACTCTTGCAGGGGCAGAATTTTGGATGCAAGTCAGAGTATTTGAGATCTGCTTCTTTCCCTGTCTCCTCGGTGTTGGGGCCTTTGGGCACTGGTAGAGAGCCTGATTTTCCTTGTCTGTAGAATGTGGAGGCCCCAGCAGAGGCTGCATGCAGGCACCCCTTCTCTATCTCTCAAAGCACAGTATTGTGGGTTCAGGGCCTGTCCCATCTCTCAGGCAGCTGCCCCAGGGCTAGGCTTCAGTTCAGCCTGGCTGGGGAATCCTCCTCAGATGTACCCCTCCCTCCCTCCACAACTGGGGAGCAGATGCAGCCTGGTGGCTGCGGCCCAGACACAGGTGGTACCACCTGCCACAAGTGCCTTCATTCTGGATCATCCTACAATCACTTTTGGCCTCCAAACAATTTGCTGGGTGAAGGGAGAGGAGGGCCCAGAGGGAGAAGAGGAAGAGAGGGAGGGGAGGTGGGGTGGTGTGGGGTTAAAAGTGGCTTTGAAGTTTGCAACCGTCTTATAGAAACCATCTTCAGTCACTCCCCATTTGGGTGATGTCAGGAGAACACATTACCATCTGAGATCAAATGCAACAGCAAGAATCACTTGTTGTGCACCAGGCTGTAGTCATAGATCAAGGATTGCAGGCACATGCAATTCGTAACTTTCCCCAAAACAGATTGATATTTTCCTCTTCCACTTTGTGGGAGGAGACATCTGACTTTGCTTCAAGAGCAGTTCGGGAGGCGGCAGAGAAATTACAGCAGGAACTAGAGTCTTTGTTGGTCATGCAACTGGTGCCCAGTTCTGTTTCATGCCTCTTTGTGTCTCAGGGCTATGTAGTGGAAAAGAATCCAAAACAAGCCAAGCCTAAGAGGCTCTCTAGAGTCTGGCCCAAGCAGAGTATAGAGCAGCAGACATTGTGGTTTATTTTTCCTGTTATAGGCTCTTGTTGTTTTGTTTGAGGTCTCCTGTGTCTTTCCAGGATAGATGGAATTAAGTCCAGAATGGCTGGTAAACCTGGGAAGATGCTTGGTGAAAAGGCTCAGTTGGTCAAGTGTTTGTCTCACAAGCATGGAGGCCCGAGTTTGAGTCCTAGAACAATCATAAAAATAAATGGTTGTGGTGGAGCCTGCTCAGAGTCTTGTGATAGGAAGACAGAGTCAGGCTGACCTTCAGGGTCAGACAGCCTAGCTTTACTTAGTGAGTTCCAGACCAGTGAGAGGCCCTGTCTTGGAAAATAAGGTGGGGCCGAAGAGATGCCTCTGTGAGTAAAGGCTGCAAAGGCTTACTGCAAAGGCTGCCACCTGAGTTTAATCCATGAGAACCACATGGTAGGCAGAGAGATATAATTCCCACAGTTTTGTTCCTGGACATCTGTGGACACACACACACACACACACACACACACACACACACACACACATACACACACACAGGATATTAAAAACAAGGTGGATGGCTACTGAGGAATAACATTTGAGATTGTCTTCTGGTCTCTGCATGTAACACACCACACACACACACACACACACACACACCACACATATACACCACAAACATATAGACATACACACATATACCTCAGATACAGAGAAACACACACATACACACCACAGACACAACCCCACAGACACACACATCACACATACACATATACACCACAAACATATAGACATACACACATATACCTCAGATACAGAGAGACACACACATACACACCACAGACACAACCCCACAGACACACACATCACAATACACATATATACCACAAACATACAGATACACATACACCATAGACATACAGAAAAAAACACACACACACCACAGACACATACCATACCACAGACACACACACATACACCACATATACACACATGTACCACACATACATACACACCACACACACATATACACACCACAGACACATATACACCACACACACACAAACATACCACAGACACACACATACATACACTATATACACACACACATACCATACACATATACACCACACATACACACATACACACACTATACACACACACACCACACACACATACACCATAGACACACACAAACTCTTACCACAGATACCACACACACAGACACACACCACAGACACACACAAACTACAGACAGTCACACATACACACACACACACACACACACACACACACACACACACGTGTGCGTGCGCAACTGATTTTTTTTTTTTTAAGACTTTCAAGTGAGCAGAGCAGTTGAGCCAGAGGCAGCTCCCCGCACCTACCAAGGAAAGGAAGAGAATGAAGATAGAGAAGGAAGGCAGGATCCAGGGGCCATGAAGTTTTGACCTTGAGCAATTCACTCACTTTCTCTGGAGGCTGTTTCCCTCTTAGTGAACAGAAAATGTGGGGACCCCTCGTAGCTTCTCTCCAGAGCTAAAAGAGTTGGGAACACAGGAGAGAAAGTCCTGCAGAAAATGTTTCCGGAAGCCACATCCAGGGACAAGCTGCTGCCACTTATGATGGATGCTGGAACTGTGTGTGGCCTGTCACCCAACAGAGTTACTTTCTGTGTCAGGTGACAGTTTTCTGTTGTCCTGTATAACTGTGTCCTGTAACAGTTATCTGAGAGAAGCAGCTTAAAAAGTCATTTCAAATATTTCAGTCCAAGCCTGGCTGGCTTCATCATTTCCGGGCAAGAGGTAAGGGTGTGGTGGGAGGAACTTCTCATTTTGTGGTTGCCATGAGTGAGTGATGGAGGGAGG
>NW_022196904.1:191209321-191265433 GCF_008632895.1 Mastomys coucha
GGGAGGGAGACAGAGATTGAGGTTCAAGGAAGTGAGGAGCACGATACCTTTCAAAGGCACACCATAGGGACCTACTACCTTCAGTCACGCCCGACTTCTTGAGTCTCCATCACCTTCTAGTAACACTATCCTTATTTTGTGACCTCATCGGTGGATCAGTCAACGCATGATGCAGTCAGCACATCCTGAGCTGACCCTTCTAGAGAGCCCTACTAGCTGGCAAACAACCCTTCAACACAGGGCGGTTTCAGAAGATGCTACTTGTCCTACCTCTCACCACATGCCTGAAATGAACGCACACTGTCTGAGCTTCAGCAGGCACAGGTCAAGTTTGAGGATCCCATACATGTCTGTCCTTGGAGGGGTCACTGTGTGTCCAGAGGAATGAGGTAGGCAGGTGACTTAGGGGCAGATTGTCATCCCCTGGAAGCAGCCCCAGGAAGAGGACACAGGCTGACACTGACCTGTCCCCAAGCCTCTGCCCCTGGGGTGCCTGGAGCATAGGGTAGAGATTAGTACCATCACTCCATGCCCCTCAGCTATATCCCTTCTGTTTTTCATAACTTCTCTCTAGCAGCCCAGCTGGCAATGACAGCCAAGCTCAACTCAAGTATTTATGTAGGTGCTATCCAGTTGTCTGGTGCTATGTCCAGTTGTCTGGGATCATCCTGTAGCTCCACTGATCCCATGCTGTGCAATGTGGCCACATTCCTTAGCCTTCTCAGCCTTGGCTTTTAGTCTTTTAAGGTTTTTGTTGTTGTTTGTTTTGTTTTTATTCTTGGATATTTTCTTTATTTAAATTTCAAATATTTTCCCCTTTCCAGGTCTCCCCTTCAGAAATCCCCTATCCCTTCCTTCCTCCCTCTGCCTCTATGAGGGTGTTCCCCCACCCACCCACTCCCATCTTCCTGCACTGGCATTCCCCTACACTGGGGCATTGAACACACTCAGGCCCAAGGGCCTCTCCTCCCACTGATGTCCAACAAGGCCATCTTCTGTCACATATGTGGCCAGTGCCATGGGTCACTCTATGTGTACTCTTTGATTGGTGGTCCAGTCCCTGGGAATTCCCAGGGATCTGGCCTGTTGACACTGTTGCTTCCCCCATGGGGCTGCAAACCCCCTTAGCTCCTTCAGTGTTGTTTGTTTTTAAATCACAACTTAATGTGCACACAGCACAAGTGAAAAAGTTCAGTGAATTTATTTCTCAACATAAAAAGCAGAATTTTTTTTTTTTTGTCACATTGTGGGCTCTTTCCTTAGATCCATTAAATATGTGCATCTTATTACCTCTGGTCAGGTACAAGCCCTCTTGTTTTTTGTTTTTTTGTTTTTTGTTTCTTTTTTTGATACAGGGCCTTGCACTGGCCTAAACTAGCATTAGAATAGGTTGCTGGCCTCCGGACTCTGGGGATCTCCCAGTCTCCACCTCCTCAGTTCTGGAATTACAAGGTGGGGCAGACCACCATACGCTTCATTTTTATGTGGGTCCTGAAGGTGAGACCCTGTTCCTCTTGCTTGTAAAGCAAGCAAGCGCTTTACCAACAGAGTCACCTTCCCAGCTCCACTTTGCTGTAAAGTGCTAACAGCCACGATCCTTTAAAAGGGTTGTCCACTGAGTGCCCTAAATAACAGGTAGTCTACTTTTGAGCTTATAAAGGCAATTACTGAGGGTGGGAGAGGAGCGCAACAGTCCATAGTGCTTGCTGCTTTTCCAGAGGATCCGAGCCCGGTTCCTAGCATAGACATTGGGCAGCTCATAGCCTCCTGTAACTTCAGCTCCCAGAGATCGTATGTCGTCTTCTGATCCTTGGAGGCATTTGCACAGGCATGCACTTAAACACATCCAGACTTAATACTATGCACATGAATACTAACAAATCTATAAAAGTAGCATCTGACCCTGGGAGGGTGTCTGTGCCCTACTTCCCTCTCACTAAAAACAATTTATTTTTTCTTCTTTGTTTTTCTGAGATGGTACAATCTCTCCCTCAGCACAGGCTAACCCAGAAAGTACTATGTAGACCAGGTTAGACTTGAACTCATGAAAATCCTCCTACCTCAGACTCCCAAGTGGTAGGATTACAGGTGTGAGCCTGTAATCTGTGGAGACATTTCTATGACTCATCCCCACTACCCTGTTTCTCCCATCTTTTCTGTGGAAACTCCTTCATTGTATAAGCACACTCTAATTGACTTCTGTATTCCTCTTTGGATGGGTACTCTACTGGCTGGTTTTTGGTGTCAACTTGATGAAAGCTGGAGTAATCACAGAGAAAAGAGCCTCCACTGAGGAAATGCCTCCATGAGATACAGCTGTAAGGCATTTTCTCAATTAGTGATCAAGGGCGGGAGGGACCATTGTGGGTGGTGCCATCCTTGGGCTAGTAGTCTTGGGTTCTACAAGAAAGCAAGCTGAGCAAGCCAGGGGAAGCAATCTAATAAGCAGTAACCCTCCACGGCCTCTGCATCAGCTTCTGCCTCCACGTTCCTGTCCTGTGTGAGCTCCTGTCCTGACTTTATTTGGTGATGAACAGCAATGTGGAAGTGTAAGCTGAATAAATCCTTGTCTCCCCAACTTGCTTCTTGGTCATGATGCTTTGTGCAGGAATAGAAATCCTGATTAAGGCAGGTACTGAGGTTGGCATACTGTTTCATTACAACTAGAAAAAGTGCTTCTGTGAACATTCTGATCTTTATATCTCTCTCTGCCTGTCTGTCTCTCTCTGTCTCTCTCTCTGTCTCAGTCTTTCTGTCTCTCTGTCTCTCTGTCTCTCTCTGTCTCTTTGTCTCTGTCTCTCTGTCTCTCTCTCTGTCTCAGTCTCTGTTTCTCTCTGTTTCTCTGTCTCTCTCTGTCTCTCTGTCTCTCTGTCTCTCTGTCTCTCTCTGTCTCTTTGTCTCTGTCTCTCTGTCTCTCTCTCTGTCTCAGTCTCTGTCTCTCTCTGTCTCTCTGTGTCTCTCTGTCTCTCTGTCTCTCTGTCTCTGTCTGTCTGTCTGTCTGTCTGTCTGTCTGTCTGTCTGTCTCTCTCTCTCTCTCTCTCTCTCTCTGTGTGTGTGTGTGTGTATGTGTGTATATAGACTGTCTGAAGAGGAATTACCATGTCTTAGGGAGTAAGAATACTACTTGTGGAGGAAGCACTAGGTTATGTTCCAGTGAGCTTGTTGTAAAGCTTTCTGTGTTTTCATTTGGGATATGTATACCTGCCTCACAGAGCCTCACAGAGCCTCACAGAGGAGCTGTTTGGGATGTATAGTCTGAGGCCAGCTGCTGTGTTCCTGTCAGGACTTCTGTGCTGCTGCTGTGCCCGTGGCCATGGGGCTCTGCTGGAGCTTGTACATGTGACACTGGCTTTTGGGCTTTAACCACCATTGGCCCTTTGTGTCCACAAAGCAGTTTGGTGTTGTCATCCTGTGGCCTCTCTCACTAGGCCCCAGTCAGAGCATCTTGTCCACTTTCAACAGTCAATGCTCTCTACTTTACATGGGACTTTGAGCACTCTGAGTTGGATTTGGTGGGACAGGCTGGAAATTCTGTTTTCAGGCACATCTGGTCCATTCTCTGTGAAACAGTATAGAACCTTTAATCAGAATATCCCAAACACACCTTCTGAGCCCACAATAGGGAGTAGCCAGTCTTAGTGTGATAATGAACGGCTAGTGGAATGCCAGTTCCCTCCTTGACAGAGAAATGGAAGGAGGAGATGGAGGAAGGAGAAAAGTGGAATTTGGTCAGAAATGCTTTTGGTTACAGTGAGCTGGGGGACTCAGCGTTAGCCAGGCCACAGCAGCAGAGGCAGACCCTAGAGCTAGGACAACGGAGTATAGAAAAGCTGTGCTAGTAATGTCCTTTCCGTGATATAGACAAAACTCCTTCTGTGAGTGAGGCTAAAACCAAGCATCCCTAATGCCTTCTGCAGTCCTTATCAAGATGGACGTTCAAGTAGGCAGAATGCATTGCTTGACTAGGACCTTTTGGTTTGGGGTATGACTCCTGTTTGGCTCATGACATTCACCTAGAACATAGGAAAGTCTGGCTCTCTTCAGACATTCTTGTCTTATGCCTAGAAACGCTCTGTTGGGGAGATTACTGAGGTGTGTAGATGGATTGCCAGTCTCTCTAGGAGGTTTTTGAAGAGTTAAATACTCCCTCCTCAACACCATCTTTGCTGTTGACAGGTAGGCACCCAGGGAAATATGCACATACAGTTCTCCACGGCTAGCCACCAAAGACATTCATTACTTCTTAGCACTATTCACAGCTCATGGATGAAATACCATACTTTCTCGTTCAAATTGAAAATTTCAAGTCAGACCTGGTGGTACAGTTCTGTAATCCCAACTACTTTGAGACACCGAGGCAGAAGAACCACAAGCTCAAGCCTAGCCTCTTCTTTGGAGTGAGTTCAAGTCTAGCCTGGGCAATTTAGTGAAATCCTGTATCAAAATAAAAGTTAAAAAAAGCAGGGTGTTGATGTAGCTTAGTGCTAAATCTCTTTTCTAGTGCAAGCTATAATGTGGGTTCAATACTTAGCACTGTAAAACAAACAAACAAGCAAAACAAAACAAAAATATGAAAGTGTGAATTTCTGGAAGCTGTCTGACATCAGGATGGTGGTGACTCAGATAATCCAGCACTGGAGCCCAGACCCACGTGTTTAGACTCTAAGATGGTGCTGGATGATGTGAGTTCATCAGGCTCTAATCTGGCTCTTGGGTTCCCTCAAGTGTCTCCCACAGGGAGGAGGTGGTGGGATACTAAGACAGAATTTGAGGTGCAGCCCTCATTGGAGACATGCCAACAGAAGGGCAGGGAACCCAGGCAAAACTCCTCACCTCTCTGCATGCAGTTGTATATTTAAAAAAACAAACAAAATTTCAGAGGGAGCTTCAAATGAGCCAGACAAAAGCTGCCCAATATGGTTGGTTTGGAGCTCCAGGTTCCCTCTTACTGTCCTCCTTTCCTAACTATAGAAACTTCAATGGTCCCTTTAGCAACCCCCATGTGTCCTGTGAAATACGATTTTAAAACCACCCAACTAAATAAACCCCCCAAAGCCTTTTTATCATTCATTTGTTTTTGATGATCTGCAAAACTGTTGCAACATAGCTGGGTTTGGAGATGTGGGGACTTATGGGCTGAAGTACATTCATCAAATTAATATTTTGAAGCCCTAATTCTCTGTACCTTAGAATGCAACCTAGTTGGAGATAAGATCTTAATGAGGTAATTAAGTTAATTAAGTCACAGGGGTGAGTCCTAATCCAAGGACTGGTTGGTATCCTTTTAAAAATAAAGACACACACAGGAAAATTATGACTACAGGAAGAAGATGGCAGCCTACAAGGTATGAGGATACAGGGAGAAGATGGCTGCCTGCGTTTTAGGAAGAGAGATAGCAGGAGAAGCCAATCCTGGTGATTTCCTTGTTTTGGACTGCTTGCCTTGTGGAGATACATTTGTATCATTTAGGTTTTGGACTGCTTGCCTCGTGAGCAGGTACATTTGTATCATTTAGGTTACCCTGTCCATTGCTTCTCAGCCTTTTGGCTAAGATCAAGTGTAGATTACCCTGTCTGTGGTACTCAGTTATGGCAGCCATAGCAAGTTAACATGGCCAGCTTCCTACAAAGGCTTTGCATTGAGAATTTTGTTTGTTTCTCCCTGACACTATGAGGTAAATCTGCAGGTGTCTCTTTAGAAAATCAGAGTCCTGTTCTTCACAGGGGAGACGACTAGCATCCAAAGTGTCCCTGTCCTTGGGGGAATGAGAGGCATGTTCTAGAACTTTGCCATATGTGGGTAGTGAGATCAGCAAACATTTATGTTAGCTCGTCTCAGTACCTGTGGCTCTTCCCAGCTCTCCTTACCCTACCCCCTACCCTAAACCTCACCTTCCAAGGCTGGGCTTCTGCTTCCCCTCCCCCAGCCTGATTCCCTTTATTATAAAGCCATCTTGGATACACCATTTGCTCTCTTGGACTCTTAGGTGAGGCCACCTCTCTTGGTCATCAGCTCCTCTCTTCCTCTCCTTCACCTCTCTCTTATGGTTGGTTTAGCCTGCCAGTCATTCTCAGCCTGGACTCTTCCCAATGTTTGCTTTCCCATATATATATATATATATATACAGTAAAATCTTCTCCATACTTTAGGAGTAATTGTATCTTCTACCTTTTGTTCCTTTTTTTTTTTTTAATAAAACTCATCTGGTGCTGAAGCCTCAGGAGGGGCATAAGTGAGCCTCCTTCCAAGGGACTTGACCTCTCAGAACCAAGCTGCTAACTTGACTCTGCTAAGGTGTGTGTGAATCATTTGTTTCTGCTGGCTTCCGCCATTCACTATATTTGATTTCAAATTCTAGAGTCTGACTCTTCAACCTCTTTTTCCAAGCACCTGCTCTAACCATCTGTTTCTCCCTGTCTAGTCAGTAAGTGTCCTCACTCTGGCTCTTGGGACCTGCTTACCCTCTCCAGTGTCCACATGAACATATCCCTACTATGCCCTTGATGTGCCTACTGTGTGTGCAAAAGACACTCTGTTCTCCTTATCTCCCCTAGGAGCTGCCTTTTGCATCCTAGAGCTTCCCTATGCCCTTGTGTGTGATCTCTATGATGTTGGAACCTGCCCCTGGGTAGAGTTCCTGCTTGTTCTTCCTTGTCCCTCATGGATTGCTGTTCTCTATCTTTAGGCTCCCTCTTAGAACCTATTGGAACCCTCTACATGGAGGAGTTCATTTTATGATCCTTCTTTTCTCTTCAGACTCAATTCCTTCTTTGGGCTTACGTCTTATTAAAGGCTATTTTACTGCAAATTGTTTGGCCCAGTATAGCTCAATGGCCAAAGATTGCACCCACTTCTGCCACTGCATGAGCCCATGATCCCAAAGGCTCTTATCTCTAAGGTTTATTTATTTATTTGTTTGTTTGTTCGCTTAATCTTTATGATTATGATTTCTCTATGCTCTGCTCATAAATCTCTTTTCCTATTTTTTTATAATTAATTAAAAAAATTTTGAGACAGAGTTTCTGGTAATGTAGTCCTAGAATTCACTCTACAGACCAGACTGGCCATGAACTCAGAGATCCACCTGCTTCTGCTTCCCAACTGTTTGGAATAAACATGTGTACCACTGCCAGGCTTTAAGAAATCTTTTAAGACTATTGTATAAACAGTCTTTATCTCAGGATTTGTAACTTCATTGGGTGTGGGTTAAAGAATCAGTAAAATCTGTCACAAAAAAGTTAGCTTAAAACTTGTGACAAGCCGGGTGGTGGTGGCGAACGCCTTTAATCCCAGCACTTGGGAGGCAAAGACAGGCAGATTTCTGAATTTGAGGCCATCCTGGTCTACAGAGTGAGTTCCAGGACAGCCAGGACTATACAGAAAAACCCTGTTTTGAAAAAGCCAAAAACAAAAACAAAAACAACCAAAAAAACTTGTTACAAAAGGTTGAATCTTAATTTGTTATATTATTCAACTCGTATTTAGAAAAATGGATCTACTTACTGTATATGTAACTTGAATTCAACTCTTGTTTAAGAAAATACATGTTTTCAAATAACAATGACTCAAAGGCTTGAGGCTACTTCCTTTTCCATAATGTGGATTTCAGTGAAGTTTATAAACAGTGGGAATACTAATATATATAAAACTTTTACATCTTTTTTGTAAACTTAAAAGTATTCATGGAAACTTTAGGGATTTGACTTAGATCCACCTCTCACAGGTCAAATGAACTCCAGACAAACCCTCCTAAGTTTCCCCACCTACCTATTCATTCCTGAGGTGGGATCCCTCTCTCTTTCTCTCTCTTTCTCTCTCTCTCTCTGTCTCTCTCTCTCTCACCTGGTCTTGGTTGGGGCTCTCCTCCCCAACTACTAGGGCCATGGTTCTATCCCAGGTTTTGCCAACAGATGAATGAAAAAAAATGAAATAAAAGTGGGAGAATCTGACTAGTCCTAAAAGATGGAGATTTTTACTGTAGCTGTAAGGGAGAAAGTAGGCAGAGGGAAGTGTCCTGGCTGAACTTGTTTGGCAGAGTAAACCAAACCATGAAGAGAGAGAGGAGGGAGTGCAAGAGAGGAGCCGCTGACCAAGAGAGGTAGCCTCAGCCAAGAGGCCAAGGGAGTGATGTAGCCAAGATGGCTGAGTTTTATAGGGATCAGGATGGGGAGGGGAAGTGAAAGTCCAGCTCCAGGGATGGGAGGGTTAGGGTAGGGGGTGGGGTGAGGAGAGCTGGGAAGAGCCACAGGTCCCTGAGTGAGACCTGTCCTGGGTTTGAGACCTTGCAATTCATAGGAATGATAATAATGGACATGATGGTTGGGACCTGCAGAAGGCTTCTCTTTTTCCTAGCCTGGGCAAGTCTGGCTTTGGGATATCTGAGGTCTGCTGGAGTCAGAACCCAAGTCTCCTGTCTTCCTGTTCAAGCTGTAATCATAATAACAGTCAGCAGTGGGAAAGCTGTGTGAAACTAGCAATTTTCGCTTCTTAGGGATTTGGAAAGAATCACAGGTTTTCACCTTTGGGAACTGCCATTTGGTTTCATAAAAAGTCCAAGGTGAAAAGAAATGTAGGTTAATGTGTTCAGTTGTTCATGAAGATGATTGTGGGAGAGGTGGTCACAAGCTTGATGGCAGGGACAGTGGGGGTCTTCAGTCTTGTTTCATGATAAGAGAGGTCACCATGGAGGGACTGCGAAGGATGAGGAAGGTGATGGAAGTTGATCAGGGGTGGGGATAGTATTGCTCATAGATGCCCTTCCAAGAGAATCTCTTCAGACAGCGTGGGAGGGAATGATGCCAATTCTGAGACATATTATTGTCCTCCTTGTTGTTTGTTTCTCCATGGGTTGCTTGAATGAGGGCTATGTATGATTCCTACCTCCAACCCCTACTGGAGCCTCAGTAGTGGATCATGAACATCTGGTTAAAATGTCTAAGGTCAATTCCTTGGAGTTTTGAAACATGGATTCATTTGGCAATTTCTCAGTCACTTGCCAAGTATCTCTGACATCCTGGGTATGGTCACCATAGACATTGCAGAGGTGTGTGTGTGTGTGTGTGTGAGAGAGAGAGAGAGAGAGAGAGAGAGAGAGAGAGAGAGAGAGAGAGAGAGAGAGAGAGAGACATTCAAGAACACAGCTTACAAGAGAAGCAGAGAAGTTGTGTGCTCAACATAGGGGCTACTGTGACTTGTAACTCAGAGGTCATGGCCTTCCCCACTGAAGCCAAACAGGACAGAGAGACAGCATCTCAGCTTCCCAAAGGGCTGATGTCTGGGTCTGAGGTACACGTGTTCTTCACTCAGTGTCACAAGTTCACAGCTTCTTCTTTCTGGTGCTCTGGTTCCCCCATCTTGATCAGCAGTGCCTTCAACACTCCCATAGCAGGGGACTTTGGGGTACAGGTAAAGCTGATATAGTTGGGAATAAGGATATGAAATTAAAAGTATGAGCTACATGTAGGGTCTTGGAGGTACTCCATGAGACCCTTCAGGGGAAACTTCTAGGTATGAATCAGCTCTAGTCAGGCTGGCACTCCAAATCTTTTGCTATCAGGCTCCAGCCACCTGTCCTAGGTGGCCTTCTGTGCTGAGGCAGGAATGCAGAGCAGGTGCACAGGTTGTAAGGGTAGCTGGTGGCTGTGGAAGACAGCCCAGGATTTCTGGCATTCTGGAGGGATGAGAATCTGTCTCTCGCCATTTCCAACAGGGTAACTTCTGTTCCTATCAGTCAAATGGGAAAACTGGTTAAAGAAAGACCGAAGGTGGAGACACCATCACCAGTAGATACTAAATAAATGACTTTCATTTCTTCTGCTTCCTTTGTCATAGAGGGAGTAAAAGCAATTCAGTTGTAGTCGCCACTTCACAAACTTGGACCTGGAATATCTGTGTGTGTGCAAATGTGATGTGGGGGCCAAATGTTTTTTTTTTTTTTTTTTTTTTAATACAGGGTCTCTCCTTGTCTCTCCTTGCTCTTGAGTTCCCTGAGAAGGTGAGGCTGGCTGGCTAGCCTCATGTATCTTCCTTTCTCCATTGTCCCAGAGCTGGGATTGTGAATGCCCATAACTATAATTGACCTTCTCATCTGGATTTTCAGGACTAAGGTTCTTGTGCTTCCAATTGAGCCATTTTTCCCAGCCCCTAGGCCTGAAATCTATTCTGGGTCTTCTTCTTATCTTCTAGGCTCTACCCTCAGGAGACTTGGGGGTTTTCTATCCTGTGACATTAAAGGACCACACAGGGACTGTTCTTTATGCATGAGACTGCTTCCAGAGACTTGGCATTAGGGAATCCTGGCGTCCTCTACTGTGGATGAAAACTGCTGATCTCTTCGAATTGGCAGAGCCTCTTTACTCAAGCAGAAAATGCGACATGATATCAAAGGCACATGGGGATCAGAGGTATTAGGAGGCCTTTATTGGCCTGTCAGATCTCATCTCCAGGGGCGGAACTTCCTTTACCTGATCTCTGAAATAATGTTCTTGCCATTCCATTCCCTGGCCCTGACTCCTTTCCTGGATACAATGAGGATACAATGACAATTCCCTCTTTGAGAAGGATCTAGAGGCCTGGCACCCCTCTGGGACTGCTAGATAGGGAAGACATCTGATAACTGATCCTCCATGGATACAGCACCATCACCTAAGGTAACATCTGCCCCCAAACTTTGATGAAAGGAATACATCTGCCTTCCATGAAATGGACTGTTCTATAACTCCCACCTGTTCCTAGGCACAGAACCCAATTTGTCTCTCAGAGATGCATGTGAAGACAAGAATGAGTCTTGGTTTGTATTTCATAGCTGAGTTCCATGACCATGGATAGCCATGTGGTAGTCATGAGAAGTCTGCTTGTGGGAAACCCATGTTGAATCCCTGTATGCATCTAGTCATGGGTAATAGCTGTGTTTCTTTGTAGAACTCTGTCACTTGAAGTCCTCATTCAGCCTGTTGTTTGGGTGTTCTGGTGCCAACAGTCACCTGTGACTCCCCAGGGCTGTTAATGGTGGTCACGGCAAATGACCATTACTTTCATTTCTTTGAGCCAATAAAGGAAGCTATGTGAGCTGTGCATGCAAGTCCCAGGCACAGTACTTGACATGGAATAGGGCTTACCTGCCTGACTGAGCCTGTGGGAAGGCTGTGAGGTGTCTAGGTTGTAGAACAAAGGAGACATTGCCTCTCAAATGCCAATTCCATACTTGCATGACATTGAGAAAATGCATCTCTTTCCATTTCAGGACTGGGTACCAGATTCCCTCTAATTATCTCATCTCAGCCTTGACATATGTCTTATGGCTCCCATTCTGTTCTGTGGATTCTATTGGCCAGTGCTCACCAAAGTCTGAACCTCAAGGGGATTTGAGAAGTAATTTGTTGAGCTTTTGACAAATCTATTCACTATGAAATAGAATGGAAAATATTAAACTGAGTGTGGTGGTGCATACCTGTAAATGATCCTAGTACCTGGGAGTTTGAGACAGGATGAGTGTCATAGGCTAAATAGTGAATAGCTAGACAGGACTAGTGTGAGATCCTGTCTCCAAAGCAGAACATCCTGCATGACAGTGGATTCCAGACATTAAGGTGACAGCTACAATGTGTATCTAAGGTTTTGAAGGGAAGTGCGTTTCTTTCTGGGGTCAGAGTTTTGAAAACTTTTGTCAGCTTAGCGTCATCAGCAGTACCAAGAATGGCATGCTTGTTATCTCCTCTTTCTTTATTTGATAACTTCTTCCAGCTCTCTTCACTGGCCTCCTAACTGAGCACCCTAGACTTACTCTTACTAGAAAAATGACCTACTCCAAGTCACATGTGTGTTCAGTGCCTTTGTTTACCCCATTTGTAAAGCAAAGATGATACTACCTAGGTGCATGGATCCATGTAGAAATTAAAATTCAAACCCCATGAGTCCCCAGGCTAGTTCTGAGTGATTTTACTCAGAGCCCTGGCATTGTGGCTATTTCTTTACCTCTTTATGATGTGCCTTCCTGTCTGACCTTAATCTTCCTCTGTGGATAATGAACTCTATGCCTGGTGACTGCATCAGGAGCATCAAGCCCAAGCCCCATGCTTCAGCTTCTATCTTGGAGTACCTTCTACCCACTAGAGTTTCTGCCTGGTGTCTGCCTCTTTATCAGTACCTGTTGACATGTGCTTATCATCCTTGGGAACCCCATGTACCTTGATGATGCCCACTAATCAGGACTCTTGGGTTGTGAGCCTGAGGAGGTTGGACCCTGGGCACCTCTGTGATTGACATTTGAGGAGCAGTGTATCTGTCCTAGTCATTTTGCTACTTGTCGTTGCGCAGCTGGGTCAGAGTTACTGAAGAGATACAATTAACAAGAGAAATCACAATGCAGGAATGGAGGGACACCTTTCACAGGACACACACTCTATACAGAAGGGCAGAAATGAGGTAAACATCCATGGAAATGGGGGTTCCTCACTGAGGAACTCTGTCTTGTATGCCTTCCCGAGAGCCTGATTCCTCCACTGAGCCTTCTGGAAGAGACTCTGCAGCCCTGCTCAGGAAGCTCGGTTCTCTGATCAGAGGCTTGGCCTGGCCCAGGGACTCATTTTCTTCCCTTTGGAGCTATTCTGTGTGTTTTACTATCCCTACAGCTCATTTCCAGAGGTGGTTGATTGGTGCATGTGTGAGCAGGCACATGTGTGTGCATAAACACATTGCACACACACTGTACATACAATACTACACACAACATACATTCAACACACACATTTTCATACACAATGCACGCACACATACTGTACACAATGTATACTGCAAAACCACACATTTACATACACTGTACACACACATACTGCACACACATACACTGAGAAAAATACACTTTACACTCACACTATACAATACATACCATACGTACACTGTGCACACATGCACCCTCCACACACATGTATACACACTGCACATACTCACATGCAAGCACACACACACACATACACGTGCAACCCTGAGAAAGGGTTTAGGGGAAGACTATAGTATATTTAGCTGGATAGTTCAGGATGGGTTTAGCTGAATCAGATCTTCTTCCAGAATGTCTATGGGGAAGAGTAAAGAGATAACTATCCCAGTCATCAGTTAGGCAACATGGTGATCAGTGACTACAAATAGGCTCATAGCCATAAAATGTACACACACACATACACACACACACACACACACACGCACACACGCACACTGCATACCACACATGCATCTCTACATTTACAGACCCATACACACAAACCCAAACAAACAGAGTGTGGCATCTATGCTCAAGTATGTGCAATGAGGATGCATACAGAATCATCTATGTACATCTATTAATGCCAAATATTCTTATAGTATAGCTCATACTAAGGAATAAACATGTTCTCTTAGATGTGTCCTGATCTTCAAATGCCAACTTTCTCGACAGAAACCTTTAGGCCACCAGCAAAGGTGACTTTGGCTTGCATTTTCCTTTCTTTGGCCAGTTCTGGATGTATATAAAGATTCAGGTCCACACTGAGTCATCTGCACCTCTATAGCTTCACAGAAAATAAATGTTTAAAAACAAATACTAGAATACCACACTCTTTAAATGTAAACTTGTCCTAACCAAGAGACTCTAATATTACAGTGGCCTCGACAAGATACGTCTCTTTCCCTCTCACATACCAAAAACATGAGACTAGCCAGGTTGTTGGGAAGGTTATGCTCAGGAAGACTTCTGAGCACCCAGAGTCCCCTCCCCCACAATCTGTGCCTTCCACCAGAGGCCTTCACATTCCTGATCACAACCAACTCATCCCCTTGTCTGTAGAACAGCAAGAGGAGAGGGCTCAAAGTAAGGGATTGCTTTTGGAATTGAGTTATGACACCTGTGTTGCAGACATCACTCACAATAACATCTCCTCCATCTAAATGTAGTCAAGGATGGCTAGCCTAGCTGCAAAGGAGGCTGGGAAGTTTCATGTCTTTATGGAAGAAAGGCAATTTGCTCTCAGATGGACAGGTAGCTGTCATAAGAGCTGCCTCGTGCATTGGTAATAGGGATTGTACACAAAGCCTAAGATCTGACACGCAGCCAGAATTTGAGAAATGGTAGCTATTATTTAACAATTTCAAAGGAATTCTTAGGGTGAATGTTATAATAATATGAATTATTATTATTATGCTTCTTTGGTGTGGCCAAGGATATGAAAAAGATAAAAGGTCTCAGCCACAAATATTTTGGACAAGATTTGGATGGAGCATGTAACTGTGAAGGTGGAACTCACATAAGGCATGTGCCATCTCTCTTGGAACATCTCAAGGTAGCATCTTCGAAGAGGCAAGGGCTTTCTAGAAGGGTCCCTCAGGCAAAGGCTTGCATGTAAGAACTCTGCAAAAGCAGGAGGCTGTACTGATGAATGTCTAGTTTCTCATTCTGCCAACAGTGTGTTGTCATGGCCTGTGGAAGTGTTTGAGGAGGAATGGAGCAGCCCGGCAGGACATAAAGCTGTCATGTGCTGCCCATATTGAGTCCCACCACCTCCCCTTTCTGAGTTTTATCTTGTTCACATGCTTAATAGAGATGTGGACACTTCCCCTGTGGGGTGGTTACAAGCTGAAGCAAGATAATGGGTGTGTTGCAAGTTCTGAAACTCTGCATGTGTGAGGAATTAGGGTAATTGACTAAAAGTGGGGGCATCCATCACTGGCAGTCAGGTGTGTCCCCCAGCCCCTCAGGGGTTCATGTGGTGGTTGGGTGGGGCATTTGTATCCGTCCAAGAGAAATGCTTGCCTGTCCCCCCGGGAGTGGCCACAGAGCTGTCGGTCCTCATCAGTGTGTTCGCTCTGGAAATGGCTTCCTTTGTGTCACAACATTGGCACAGTTCAAACCCCTGCTTCAGGAGGTATTTTCTTCGAGTTTGCCGAATCCTCTTTAACACAGAGAAGACAAGGGAACACAGAAGAGAAGGGAAAGCTCTGTATTTCTTCCTACCTGGGCATCACCATGGCTCTCAGGCTGCCCTTGTCTCCTGGTTAAAATCATAGTTGTATGTCCACACCCCTCAGTTTCTCCATGTGACTTTCAGGAAAGGTAATTGGCTTCTTAAGATTAATGCAGGCAGCCAAACTAAGGAGCCAGAGGTGAACTCAGGCTGGTTAAGTTGTTGGAACAGTGACAGACGTTGTGAGGGCAACACTGAGATGATCTCTGGCCTCCTGCCTTGCTTTGGTTATCCCTAATGGCGGGCTGCAAACATTTGTTTTGAAATGAGCCATGGCCCAGGATCTCATGTTGATCATGAGGACACCTTTGGCATACCGTAGGCTGGCCTAGGGCTGTGTTTTGGCCTTTTTTTCATTTTTCTGGTATCTGAAAACAGTAATGCAAAGTGCTGTCATGACAGAGCTACTCATTGGCCATCTCCTGCTCATCACTGGATTAATCCTGGATTTGGACTTCATTGTGTCTCTAGGAATGGATGGGCACATTTTACAGATTAAGAAGTTGAGGCTCTGAGAAGAATCTGGCTTTGCAAGAGACAGTACAAACAGTGGAAGCAGGGCTCCTGTTTGAGTCCCACATCCTCAGTCTTCCCAGCTGGGAGACTGGATCCAAAGGGCGGGGGAGGGGAACTTCCCACCTTAGATAATCCTCAGCTGGTGCCACATCCCTCAGAGAATCCCTTCCAGACACCCTATTTTGGGATAGATGGAGCTTTGAAGTATGTCCTGTTGAGGGAAATCTCCAGAGAGCTGAAAGTCTGGTTTGGACAATTGTGGTTCAGCCCTTTTATATCCAGCATTAACATGCTGGAGTTTTCGGTGACCAGAGCCCATAGAATACACTGGCTCTTAATTCCTCCCTGTAATGGGGACCCCTGAATCATTAAGACATTCAGAGTACTTTGGAGGCTGAAGAGATGGCTGAATGGATAAGGTACTTGCTATGTAAGTATGAGGACAGGGGCTAGAGAGATGGCTCAGTGGTTAAGAGCACTGGTTGCTCTTGCAGAGGTCCTGAGTTCAATTCCCAGCAACCACAGGGTGGCTCACAACCATGTGTAATGGGATCCAATGCCCTCTTCTGCTGTGTCTCAAGATAGCTACAGTGTACTCATATAAATAAAGAATAAATCTTTTTTTTTTTTTTTTTTTTTTAAAGCATGAGGACAGGAGTTTGGATATTCAGCACCCACCTAAAACTGGCAGCACATATCTGTAATCCCAGAATTCCTGTGGTGAGTTGGGAGATGAAGACAAGAGAATACATGTATGCAGTGGAGAAGATTCCAGAGAGGTACAGGGTAAGGATTCACCTGAGGTTGTCTTCTGACCTGCACAGCTGAACCATGACATATGCATCCACACTCACAAATACCGAATACAGAAACATGCACATACACGTATGCACCATACACACACGAAAAAGAGAAAAGGATATTTAAATATCTGTTCAACTAACAAACAGTACCCAGTATTGCCATACGGAAACAGGCCTGTATGTTATTCATTGAAGCATATCTGTAAGTTGATAATAGCTGTACATATATAATAGGCAGTTTACATAGAAAACACAAAGAGCCAATGAGTGTATGGAAAGTTACTCACTTTCACTAGCAATCAGGGAAATGCAAATTAGAGCAGTAATAAGATATCATGTACATTCATCAGACAGGCAGAAATTCCAAGTCAGATACTATCTAGTTGGGATGGTTTGTATGTGCTCGGCCCAGGGAGTGGCACTATTAGAAGGTGTGGCCCTGCTGGAGTAGGAGTGCCCTTGTTGGAATAGGCATGCCACTGTGTGCATGGGCTTTAATACCCTCATCCTAGCTGCCTGGAAGACAGTATTCTGCTAGCAGCCTTCAGAGGAAGACCTAGAACTCTCAGCTCCTCCTGTGCCATGCCTGCCCAGATGCTGCCATGTTCTTGTCTTGATGATAATGAACCGACCTTCTGAACCTATAAGCCAGCCCCAATTAGATGTTGTCCCTATAAGAGCTGTCTTGGTCATGGTGTCTGTTCACAGCAGTAAAACCCTATCCAAGACACTGATGGATAGGGGAAATGTATATCTTTCTTTTTCTATTTTCTGTTCATAGGGATTTAAATCAGGGCAGCTAGCTTGCAGGGGAATATGGGAGTTACTAATAAAACACAACAGGCACACATATCAGGGTTTAGTAGCTTTTTGTTGCTGATAATTCTTGAAGTGTACAAGACAAAACACACTGAGTCTAAAATACCAAAAACATAGATTAATTGTCTGAACATGGAAGGGGTTTGTTTTCCAAATAATGAGATGTTTACACAATAGGATGATGTACAGCCATCTAGAAGAATTATCAGGAGAACCTGTGCTATAGGGAGAAACTCATAAAAACGTGTCTTGAAAGCTCACATTTTTAACAAATTTCCATCTGATGCCAATGGCAAAGCACTATAGTCTCAGAGGTCTCTGTTAGTGTGAAACACACATACAATAACTTATTTGTGTGCTGTGGGTATGCATGTGACACATCAATTGTGTGGAGGTCAGAGGACAGCCTGGAGGAGTTGATTCTCTCCCTCTACCATGTAGGTTCTAGGGATGGAACTCAGCTCCTTGGGCTTGGAAGCCAACATTTACCCACCATGTTCTCTCTATGGTCCATCACACAGGCTATGATAGTTATTCTCAGTTATCAACTTAACGAGTCTGAAACCAATTGAAAACCAAATGGCTGGGTACACTTCTAATCTAAATCTTTGAGGTGGGACTATCCACCTTTAATTTGGGCCATACCTTTGGCTGCTAATTTGTATAAAAGATGTGGAAGAAGGAGGTTTACTCTCTTTACCTGCTTGCTCTCATTGGCAAGTGCATTCCTTTTACCAGCATTACAGCCTACTCTGTATTCCAGTGTATACTGCTGAGCAGCAGAGACATCGAGCTCCATGGAATGAACGGCTAACTACTAGATTCTTAGACCTTCCATTGGTAGAGAGCAATGGTTGAGCTAGCTGGGCCACAGTCTGTAAGCTATTCTAATAAATGTGTGTGTGTGTGTGTGTTCATTCCATAATTCCATAAATTCTGTTCCTCGGGACAACCTGATAATTACACAGGCTTTTAAATCTTGCTATAGGGTTGTCTATGTCTGTTAACATAAGGAAACTTCTGAGGAGAGTTCAGGAGAGAGGCAGTAGCCTCTTCCTTTGGAGGAGGTCATGGGATGGAGATCATCCCAGTAAGGGACAAAGAACAGGGGAAGGCTCTGAGGCCACAAAATGTGGATTGAAATTTCATTTTCCATCTGGCTGGCAGTGGGTCCTTGTGCAGATTCTTTTTATTTTATTAGATATTTTCTTTATTTACATGTCATATGATATCTCCTTTCCCAGTTTCCCCTCTAAAAAAAAAAAAGAAAAAATAAAATAAAATAAAAACAAAAACAAAAACAAAAACCCCCTGTTCCCCGCTCCCCCTGCTCACCAACCCACCTGGCCCTGGCATTCCCCTGACACTGGGGCATAGAACCTTCACAGGGCCAAGGGCTTCTCCCATTGATGACCAACTAGGTCATCCTCTGCTACATATGCTGCTGGAGCCATTAGTCCCACCATGTGTACTCTTTGGTTTTTGGTAGTCCCTGGGAGCTCTGAGGGTACTAGTTAGTTCATATTGTTGTTTGTCCTAAGGGGCTGCAAACTCTTCAGCTCCTTGGGTCCTTTCTCCAGCTCCTTCATTGGGGACCCTGTACTCAGTCCAATGGATGGCTCTGAGCCTCTACTTCTGTATTAGTCAGGCACTGTCAGAGTTTCTCAGGAGACAGCTATATCAGGCTCCTGTCAGCCAGCACTTGCCGGCATCCACAATAGTGTCTGAATTTGATGATTGAATATGGGAAGGATTCCCAGGTGGAGCAGTCTCTGGATTGTCCTTCCTTCAGTCTCTGCAACTCCTTCCGTGGGTGGGTATTTTGTTCCCCTTTTTAAGAAGGAACAAAGTATCCACACTTTGGTCTTCCTTCTTTTGAGTTTCTTGTGGTTTGTGGATCTTTGTGTAGATTCTTAACCTCCTCAGATTCAAGATTCTCCTTTGGAAAATTTTGACAGTAATAGGCTTATCTGGGAAGAATACACTTAAGGCCCAGAGAGGACTTCAGACCATGTCCAGGGCATAGTACACAAAAGTTCATTGGTGGCATTTGTTTATTTTGTCTTTATTTTTGAGATAGTATCTATTACTTTTACCTGGAACTTGTCAGTTTGGTTAGGAGGCTAACCATGAAATCCCATAAATGTGCTGGTCTCCACCTTTCCAGCACTAAGAGTATGAGTTCAGGATCCCCTTTGTTAAAACAAATCAAAACAAACCAAAGCTAGCCCCATGGATTCTAGGAGTAGAAATCATGTCTGCACACCCGCATAGTGAGCCATTTACCAAGTGAACTGTCTCTCCGGCCTCATCAGTTTTTCCCCCATTTTACACATCACTCTTTAAGGTTTAGAAAATAGCATCTCAGAGTATTGTCATAACAGCAGTATGCATGGAGGGTACTCTGATCACACATGAGCCTTTGCGTTTCACAGGCACATTTATAATTTCATCATGAAGGTCCTCTAACAGCCCTCTTCTTTTTTTTTAATTAAAAAAATTAAAGTTGCACATCTGTGTAATGTATTTACATCTCTTCCTCCTTTGAGCCCTTTTCATATGCCATCCCTCAAATGTATGACCTCTTTTTCCTTTATTTTTTTTTTAACTATAATTTTTAAAATGTCTTTTCCTTTTCCTCCCAAGTTTTCTCTGACCATAGTTGCTTTGGAGTTCCCCACCCTGGAACCTGCCTGAGTGTCTCAGCTGAGGGCAAGGCCTTTCTTTTGTCTATGCTCCCTCTCAAGTTCTTTAACGTCTGTATCAATTTAACCTCTATTTTTCACTTGCCTGATTCCTGATTTTGTCACACAAACAAAAGCCCCGAGTCAAGCCCCCAAAGAAGTCTATCTCTCCCCTTCTCCCACTGTTTCTCAGTAACTTACTGGAGCACACCAGGGAGAGCCCAGCCCTAGGAGTTGGAGCATGTGGAAGGGGCAGGTTCCTGCCACACTAGATTCATCAAGAAAGCAGCTTAATTAAGCCTGAGTGTCAACAGCTCTGTTTTTAAAGCAAGTCACTGCTACTATAAAAGGTTCCTTTTCCCTGGGTACATAATCCTATTTTTACACTGTGCAATTGGCCATGAGACCTCCTCGCATTAAGCAGATATCGAGTAACTCACATTCTACTTAGCAAGAGAACGGTGATGACAAAGAGGTGCCGAGAAGCCTCCTTTCTTGGTTTGTTTTTCTGAATTTCTTCATGCGTGCATTTGTTTAATATCGATTTTTTCCTGGCTTCCACACTAGACAAGGCAAATGTCACCTCAGTCTGTTGCTGTGACTCTAGTCATGACGCAACGATTTCCACTTTTCTTTCTAGATGAATAAGCAGAGGCTTAGAGAAATCAAATAAAACCTCATATAGTCTCACAGCTTGTGTGTAAATGGGGCACTCCAGTGATTTGATTCTTTCTCTGATGTAGCTGTTTTGTGGGATCAGGAAATAGCAAAGATGAGGTTCGTAAAGCTTCAACCTTAGGTTTTTTTCTTTCTTTTCTTTAGATTTGGCTGGAAATACCTAGCCAAGGAGACTTTTGTAGAAACCAAAATTACTGCCAGAAGGTATTTAGGTCATCACTGGGTCCTGTGTAAATGTATTGCAAGCCTTGCTATATATAGGTTAAGGTGACAGGGAAGGATGGCCAGTGCATCTATGGCTGGTTTGTGGATTAGATCACTTGTTAACTGCCACACACCTTTCTTATTCATAAGTTGGTATTTTATACAATCTATTGATACAAGCTCAACAGAGCCAGACAGATTTCCCCGATTCTCTGATAGTCGAAAGTCTGCATCTGATCTGAATTCTACTAATGGACATACCAGGGCAACTGGAAAGAGCAGGGGATGGGTTACCAACACAAGAAGATCAGATTGTAACAGGGCTGGCAGAGTATCTGAGGAGGGAGCTTCCTGTGGTGATGTTTGTAGAGTCCATTATTCAGTAGTGGAGAGGTTCAATAGCTGCAGAGAACTTGAGTTTGACAGTACAGTGCATTTGTTTTATCCCTAGCAGAAGATCCTCTTTGGGTCATGCTAGATCTTTTAGTACCCAAATCCATTTTCACTAGTCCTCCTAGAAAGTCTACTAACTATATAATCTTTCTTAATAGATCCTTTTCTACTTAAACTGACCAGTTTCTATGGTTTGAAAAACAACACTCACAGACTAACAGAGCCTCACCCAGAAATATGGAACTGGAAACACCCTTCTTGAGTATTCAAAGTATCTCTTAGTGGGTGGCCAATGCTTTGAACCAATGTGTTTTAAATACCTAACGCATTTCAGGTTGCACCATCAAGACAAGGAACAGAGGCATAGAGGGAAACAGAAATACTTCCAAATTTTTTATTTTATGAACTATCTTAATTATTTGTGGTCACTTTAAGTGATAGTGCCAATGTGCCAAAATATATCGCCTAAGTTAACAGGGACATTTAAACTTCATAACCAGATTATGACCCTGAAAAGCACAAAAAACATCCATGCTTCCAGACATTAGACTATGTCTACAGCCAACAGTTTTTGCTGTTCTAAATAGTGGGTAATGGAAAATGAAAATATAATGTTTGCACAGAATTAATAGGGTTCTGCATAGCAAAGAAATGGTCTGAGGAACCATACACATACACACACACACACACACACACACACACACACACACAGAGAGAGAGAGAGAGAGAGAGAGAGAGAGAGAGAGATTATGACACACATGCACACACAAATGCATGCACAAGCATGTACACAGATTAGGACACACACAGATTAGGACACATGCAGATTAGGACACACACAGAGAGACATAAATAGTTTATGACATACAGAGAGATTATGATGTACACATGCACACAGAGATTAATGCACACACAGATTATTACACACATAGATTATGATACACATTGATGACACACAAATTATCACACACACATATATATACACATTCATACATTATATTACCTGACACATCTAGGTTTCAGTCTGTCACTTGCTGAGTGACCCCAGACAAGTTAAAGCTAGTCTCCATGTGTTTATATTAGTAGTTTTCTGTTGCTATGATGTAAACCCTGATAAAAAACAACTTAGTGGAGAACTGGCTTAGTTTGGTTTACAGTTCCAGAGGGAATAAAGTCTATTAAGATAGGGAAGGCATAGCAGCAGGCATGTAGAAGCATGAGTCTGGCCTGGCAACCAGGAAGCAATAAGAAAAAATAGGAAATAAGAAATGGAGGACATTATAAAACCTTAAAGCATACCTCCAGTGATATACTTCCTCCAGCCCCACCTCCTAAATCTTCCATGCCCTTTCAAACAACACCATCATTTGGGGTCCCATTTGTTCAAATATATGAGTCTACGGAAGACATTTCTCATAAAAGTCATAACGGTGGCCTCCCAGCTATGTTGTAAGAATCGAATGAGATTAGCCTATGTCTATAGACCACCACAAAGTAAATATTCAACCTGAGACAAGGGATCCTTCTGATTTTCTTTTTACCTATTTTACTCCACAGAGAGTCTCGCCCAATCAGCTGCTGTGATTCTGAAATGTTGTGTGTGAGTTGGATTTTTGGGATCTCCAGCAATGTTTGGTCTATGTCAGGAAGGTTCTCTAGGGCCCCAATGGTCAGGCTTTTAAAAAATCCAAAGCTCCTTTTGTAATGCTAGTACATCTTCATAGAATTTCTTAGGTATATAATGCAGGGGCACATTAGGTTTTTAATGCAGGGGCACATGGCTTAACCACGGGCTATTTAACTAATGGTTAAAGTGCTTGCAGTACAAGAGGACTGGAGTTTTTAGATCTCGTCAGAACTCACTAAAATCTAGGCAAATGTGGTAGTCATGTTGCAAAGGCAAAGACAGAAATCCCAGAGCGTGCTGGCTACTAAGACGAGTCATATTAGTGAGCTCTGGATTTGACTGAGAAACCCTGCCTCAAGAAGTATAAGGTAGAAGTATAATGTGGGAAGATTCCCAACATTCACCTCCAGCCTCCATGGGCACACGCATACATGTGCATCTACACACATGGGAATATGGATACAAACCTGCACACCACACACATACATACACAAAGAAGAAAACTAAGAATCAGCCTCCATCAGTACCAGCACAGTGCATACCTGGATTTATGTACTATATTTACATATTAGAATTGTGTATGTATATCTTTTCACACACATATGTGCCTATAACATTTCACTATCTGCATGATACATGTACATAGCCAAGATAAGAACTCTGTGTGATTAGCCTCAAGGAATTTTGGTGACCTTGCAATAGGCAGGTGACCTTTAGCATCCCAGAGTCTGGAGAGGGTACCCCTCGACATGTTCATCTCAGTCCTTAAATCTTCAGGTCAACTGCTAATTGGCTAAAGCAGGAAGGCACAGAGCAAATGGATTACACATGCTGAGTGACCCCTGACATAAATCTACCACTTTGGGGGTGGTTTTTGCGAGAGACACTCAGCCTGGCAACGACTGTGCTGTATTTCTTCTTCAGATAAACAAAGGAACATCTCCACCATTGTCCTTAAACAGCTAACAGGGCCAGGGATGGAGTTTATCCAGTGAACTCCAAAGATACATGGAGGGGAGAAAAATCAAAGGTACATGCCTTCCATGATGTCATAGTCAGGTTTGGCAAACTGGCTTCCTTTGAGTTGGGTGTTTTGATACCCGCACATAGGAGCTGTAAAGAGCTGAGTAAGAAGCTTGGCTGTATTCTTAGCCTCAAGTTTTGCAAGAGTTAGCTTAGCTATAAATTAACTAGCCTCCAAAAGACATAAACAAATGAATTGCCTTGTTCGGAGACGTCTTCGGTAGGGTGCCGGCTGCTCTTCTGAAGCTGGTGGCTGTGCCACTGCCCAGCGCTTTGAGAAATACTTATCAGTGACATATTGAGAAAAATTGTACCTACAAAAGCAACGTCTTCTTCCATGCAAATCAGGCCCCAATTCCCCACAGATAAGGATCTTTTTGATGGAACGCCTGCAGAATCCCCGGCTCTTAATTCTTTCATTAGTATTCTAGGCAGCTGGTAGCTGAATAACAGAGAAAACTGTCTGAATCGCTGTGTCTGAAGCCTAATATTGATTTGTTTAATAGTGTCAGGAAGTCAAAATTCACAAATCTCCTGTCGATTGTTTATGAGGCAGTTAGCAGAGAATTGGTTGCCCTTGCTTAATTAATAACTCATTACTGAAATTTGATTATATGCTTGAATGCTTTAAATGGGTTCTAACACGGCGGCGGCAGAGTGGGGTGGTGACGAGGTAAGGCACTCTGAGGACAGCTTCCCTCTGGAGGCTTCTGCCTTGAGAAGGTCCCCACATGCTCGCCATGCAGGCTCCCTCTAATGTTTCTCCCCTGGTCAACTGCCTTGCTGACAGTAATTCGTTATAAAGGAGGGTTAGGGTCCCACAGACTAGAGACTTGCTGTATTTGAAATCTGAGGTGACAAGCATCATTGATTGGTTGCTTGATAGGGCAGATATGTCACAGGGTTCTGGATGTATCCAGTCTGGAGGCAGGAACTATGAGGGAGAAGAGTAGCAGATGGGGGCCCAGGACACCGTCTGTGTCGTAAGCTCTGTAGTCTCAAAATAGAAAAAAAACCCAGCATGTCTGTCTAGTTGTTATCCTGGATAAACAGAATGTAGAGTCAGAACTGAGGTCTGCCTAATGGGAGCTTGAGGCTGGGCTGTGAGAAGGGTGTTGTTCTCTGTGGCCTAGTGCCAAGGACAGACAGAGAGACAAGGACCCATGATAAGGTGATGCCGAAGGACAAGGATGTCTGTGCTCTGTTTCCACATTAAAGTGGGTGCCTAGAGCTAACACGAAGGGCCAGGCTCAGGTGTGTGTGGAAGGGCAGCTCTTCCCTACTGACAACGAGGGCACTGCCTTTTATGACTCCCATAGAGCTCCTGTGTCATCCTGCTATTCCCACCCCTTTCCACTGGGTTGATGCCAGTCAAGCCTTATGGGCTCATGCATCTTTGGGCCCCCTGTATTTTCATTTAGGTAAATCAGGTAAGGAAACAGAAGTGGGGGACATAGGCGAGCTCTTCTGTGTACTATGACTACTGTGTGGGGCCTGGGTGATCGGGAATGGATATAAAACAGAGGGGAGACAACTGTGTCTCCCATTGAAACACTGCTGTAGTTCAGGTTGGGGCTAAGTTTGTAGTCTGACTGGAAGACATTCTTTCCTTCATCTCTGTGGGTTAAATCTATTGCCTGGGCTGTCCAGGTTATGAGCAGCCCTGGGCTGTGTGACAGATACGCACCACTTGCTGGCTTTTGTGGCAGGTACAGGCCAGGTGAGATGGGGGACCTGCTGGTCTGTCCAGTCCACCTGATGCCTTCCTGGTGTTCACCATGATGCAGATTGGTCAGGGGGCTTCATTATGCTACCTGAGATATTTTTGTTCTGTAAGATTGGAAGGATTATATTCTAGATTCCAGGCAGCTGACTCATAGAAATCTTCTAGCACAGCACAAAGTGAGGAATGCCTGGTAACAAGCTAACCCTGAAGTGGACAAAGGGCATGGCTGCCAGTGGAGTCTTTCCCATGGAGACTGCTCACTGTGGTTACCCTCCTCAGGAGTCACCAGCCTGGGAAGCCAAAAAGCAACTTAGGGCTGGAGACCTATATAAAGGGCTGTAATGGATGGCTGTGGGCTGCAGGGGTAATGGTCGCTGCCAAGAGGAGCCAGAGAGCTTCTGCAAAAAGGTAGGTCCAGCATAAGGCCTTGAAGGGTGGGTTGAATTTCACTGGGTTGGGGCCCAGGGCATTCCAGGCAGGCCCAGGAGCAGGCTGGTCAGAGGTAGGTTTCAGGACCGGCGACCGGCCAGGGTAATATGACCAGCCTGTCTCCTGCCTGTGGTCTTAATTGAACCAGCCAAGCTTTAAAAATGAACAGTTGATCGTTTGATTAAGAAGGGCCTTTGACTCTTTCAAGACCCACGGAGACTGATTCTTATCAATGTGGATTGGAACAGTTTGTATGGAGGAATGCTGGCTCGATTCAGGAAGGACTGTTTGTGCTGGACCTTGGGCCAGACTGACTTGTACTTTCTCAATGTTGGGTCCCTCTGTAGAGTGGGTATTCAGGGCTTAGGCCAGACTTGCTACCCAGAGAAGGGTCCCTGAATCTGAAGGCCGTGCTTGCTTCTCCTGGTGACAGGAACTTCATCAAGCCTGCTTTAAAGGTACCACCTGGGCCTTTGTTGCAAGACTGTCTGGAGCAGCTTTCATGTGGCTTCTTGATCCAGCACCAGGACAGCTTACTGTTGTTGGCCATGGTGTCTATTTATCAACTTGTTGTAAAGGACTTTTAGTTATACAGAGGGGAAAAAAATAGAGTTAACTCTTTAAAAAAAAAAAAACAAAACTCTAATTTATTCTGCTTGATTGCGCAGCTGGAATGGGAAGGTAGCTGCTGTTTGTGGTTAAATAACTCCTGACAATTTCTTAAAGAAATGATCTTCAAAGCTTTAACGGGTCAGTGGCTCAAGTACAAAGGCAAGATTGATTTTCGTCCTCCTACTCTTTGTTCCCAGAGTTTAAAACAGACACGTTTGGGTAAATTAGTTTGTCTATGTTATTAATGGAAGAAGTTATTAAACTCCCATAAATATGTGCTGGTATCTTACTTAAAATAGCAAGTTTGTTTTAAGTGGAGGGGGAAAAAAGGCAGAGGGGTTGATTCATCCCTCCTGTCCCTGTTTCTAGAGATGAATTTGAATTGGTGAGCTGGGGAAAGTATCCAGGGGTTCCCCAAGTTGTAGGAGACATGCGCGGGTTCATAGGACTGGCATCAGTGAGATGCAAGGAGTGAGGTGTGATGGGGTACTGACAATATCCTTTCCTTAGAAAAGAAGATGGCGGGCTGGAGAGATGGCTCAGCCGTTAAAGGCTAGGCTCACAACCAAAAATATAAGAAAAGAAGATGGCATGGGGCTGTCCAGCTGGGAATTAAGGGCCAGGTACAATTTAGTGGCAACTGAAAAGTTTTCTATGGTTTTCCAAGGCCAGGAAGACAGTTGGAGGATTGAAGCACTCCCCTAGAACCCACACTAAAACCAAAATACCCAAGCAGCCAGCCAGCCAGTCAATGCATTTGTAATTTCAGTACTGGTCCTGGAGACAGGAGGATCCCCAAGTCTCACTGGGTAGCCAGCCTAACAGAATTGTTAAGTTTTAGGCCGGTGAGAAACCCTGCCTCAAAAAGCAAGATGAGCACATTGAAGGTTGACCATTGGCACTCTCATAAGGGTGACCATGTGCACTCTCATTTGTACACATACACACACACACACACACACACACACACACACACACACTGTACTGAGAGCTGAGCTCTCCTTTGCCTCCAGTTCATTCTTTGAAGCTGCTTCTGGGTGGAAACTGCATCCAAATGAAAATTGGCTCCTCTGGTTGTATAGAAGCCTCTTCAAGGGAGTCAGGAAGACCTGAATTCAGTATAAGGAATTATTTTTAGCAAAGCTTTTGTCTGTCTTTACATTTAATTAATCTTTTAATGTTCTGATCATTTTGATGCATTAAAAATCTTAGTGATTAAACATCGGAGATGTGTCTCACAGAATATTGACATCCAATAACCATGTCACTGAATTGAACTTTTTTACCAACATGTCAGCTTCCACACACTTGGTTTTCATGTATGTTTTCAAGAACACCCGTGTATCATTTAATCTTACCAAACCTCATCTCTATGGGGGAGGGGAAAATCCTCCATAGTAGAGAGCCCAGGGAATTGGAAGGGGTTGGCAAGTGCCACGTGCCTGCAAATTTCAGTTCTTCTCTTTGAAATTCTCTAGTGGGCATCATTCATTCCTTCACTTCTTCCTACCTTCCATCAGCAAGTTCTCTGCAAGCCCAGACTCTCCCCACGTCCCTTTGAGGAATGAGACCTATGCATTGAGAGAATGCTGAGTATAAGTTGCTTGGCTGTCTTGATACCAGGGACTCATTTGCATACTGCTAAGCCCAAGTGATCCCAGTGGCCATCTTGAACAGGCCATTGGAAGAATCCTGGGTACCGTACAGCTAAGTCACAATCCAACCCCTATTTGTCCCATCCATCTCCACAGAATGTATGCAGGGTCTACCTCACTCATAGCTTCAGACACTAAGGTCTCAGACTTCCTACCATAAGGCACCTGTGTGGGCATCCTTGGGCTCAGTGGATCCATCAGAAGCATTGGAGATGCATCTGATGAGCCTCCCCCAGCCCTGCTGGCTGCTGATGGGTATGGAAGGAGTTGACACTTTCCTCTGGGAGCCTCACTCTGTGGACTGATTATAAAGTAGCTGGGCTCACACAGGCCACCATCTTTCCTGAGTAAGCATCTTCCTCTACTTGTAGTTAGCTAAAGGGGTAGAAGACTTTGCTCCCATCAGCTGAGCAAGGGATACATGGACCACTGAGCGTCATCTGCCAGGTCAGCTTCACCAGATTCAGTGATGGTGGGAGGAGGCAGGAGACGAGGCAGAGACAGACAGAAAGAGAGTGATGCCTCTGAGGCACGGGCTCAGCCTGGTACTGGCTTGCTTCCACCATATTTTATGGGCTGTATTAGTTACTCTTGTCATTTCTCTGACCAAATGCCTGTTAGAAGCAACTTAAGGGAGGAAAGATTTATTTGGTTGTATGGTATAGAGGACACAGTCTGTTCCCGCAAGGAAGGCATGGTTCTCAGAGGGTCATTTTATAGCAGTAGGAAATATCATCAAGGACTTTTCTCATGGCAGTGGCAAACTGGAAGCAGAGTGTTCAAGTTGAAAGTGAATCTTGGGTTACAAGCTTACAAGCATGTACTGCCATCCTGAGCCTTTAATGTGTGTGCCGGATCGAACTCAGATCTCCATGCAAGTACAGAAAGCCAGCAAGCACTCCAGTGGTGATTATTTCTTTTTTGGGGTCTCTCCCTCTCCCTTCCCTCTCCCTGTCCGTGTCCCTCTCCTGCCTCTCCATCTCCTGACTTTTCCTCCCTCCCTCCTCCCCTCTCTCTCTCCCCCCTCCTGATTACCATTAAGTATTTGGAACAGGCACCTGCCACTATGATGTTCTGCTGCATCAAATATGTTCAATAGTGGCTGAATCCTCTGACACCACGAGCCAAACAAACCTCATCTTTTCTCCTTGTTTACCTCAGCTGTTTGCCACAGTGATAGGGCTAATACATCGCTTCAGAGGATCATTGTGAGGCCAAGAGTCTAGCATGTTTCTGATACAATGATAAAATATGACCAATATCAATCAAGTAGAAAATAACAGCATACATAATAAAAGTAAAACATAATAAGGAGCAAAAAGAACTTTCCACCTGCAAATGGACTGGAATTTTTTTCTCCTGGAAGGTAAATAGTACCCCAGAATTCGTCTGGTAAAGTAAGTTCAGCATTAGAATTGGCAGCTGGTTACTTGAGCCTCCATTCCTGGGTTTGCATGTCTCACAGGTCTCTGTTAGGGTGTGGGCAGCACACTCATCTCCACTTCTAATCCTGGCCCTCTCTTCAAGGCTAGGCCAGGGAGAAGAGGTTTTTTCCAAGAAGTAAGGATGCCCTTCTCCAGGCTCAGGAAAGCTACTCTAGATTTGCTCCCCCCACAATAGTGTCTCTGGGCAGGAACTATCAGGAGGGTGACCAGACGAAACATTTGACATTTTGGCCTACATATAAGCATTCAAATACGGCAGCCACCAGACACGCATGGCCACTGAGCTTATGGTATGTGGCTAATTTAAAAAGGTCTTTGTATTTAGAAATGAATCATTTGTGCAGGCTCACATGGGCAGTGGGATCCTATGTGGAAAAGATAAGTTCTAGACAGACCTCTACCACTGACCATCAGCCTGAAACATTTGAGAACCTTGTCTTGGACACAATGTGGGAGCCGGTTACAGGGCTGCAGCCACTCAGCTGAATGGCAGGCCTCTTGACTCCAGCATTGCTACTTTGCTTTTTCATTTTTGTTTCCAAGCATCTGAGGAAAGAGGAAAACCCAGAACCCCAGGATACTCCAAAATCCAGGCAAACTCAGCTTCTCTGTCTCCTTGCCTGTTCCAAGTTACTTGAAATTTCTAGAAAGGCCTTTTTCTTCATTCTTCCAGGTGTCAAAAGAGAAACAGCCTAGTGTACACATTCAAGCACCTGAGTGTGTACGCATGCACATGGGCACACACACACACACACACACACATGCATGCACACACCCCCCCACATGCACGTAAGCACACACACACATGCACACACACGCACGTGCACACACATGCATGCACACACACACAGGCACACATGCACGCACGCACACACACGCACACACACATGCACACACGCGCACACACGCACACACACACACATGCACACACACGCGCACACACGTACACACACATGCATGCACGCACACACACACACATACACGCATGCATGCATGCACGTACACATGCATACACATGGGCGCGCGCGCACACATACACACCCACACATACTCTTCCTTTAGGAAAGAAGTTCTTGGAGAGCTGAGACATGATGCCTTGGTGTGGAAAGGCTGATGGGTTTGCTTTGGTTTTAATTGGGTTTTAAAAAATAACAAAGAAAAGCTGCCTCAGGGTCTGCTTTTGAAACTCATATAGGAATTTATTTCAGGACCTTTCCTGAGTACCCAAAGAGTGCTGAGCAAAGACCGGATGGTGGCTTTTGCTTAGATACCCCTGCTCCCATCCCCACCACTGCCTTTCAACTCTAGCAGTGCTACATGGTCCAAGCCAATCCCAGTCTTCTTGCACACACTAGATGAAAAATGCCACCCTTTGTGCTGTCTCCAATCTTTCAGCCCTTGGAGATTCTTAAAGCTGGCTGGTACTGCAGGCTCCTGGAGCCCTGCAGAGCACAGATTCTTTCTGGAGCCTTCCACGAGCTGACTGCAGTCGACGGGCAGTTCCTTCATGAGCTTTCTGAGTTGGCATGGGTGAGATTAGTTTCTGCTATCACTGTAATTTACAAGGCTCACATCACCATGTAACAACTTGGTGATTACATGGAAAATATCGTATAAATACACAGTAATTACAAGTTCATGCAGATTACTTGGGATATACATTTGAAGTTACCGAGTAGTTCAAAGATTAATTATCCTGTAACTGGCAGTATTTAAATCATTTTTCCCCCCTCATATACGGATACATCGAGGTCGACTTCAAGGCGGCCTAGGACAGGAATGGCATGGGTATGATCTGAAAAGAAAAAATGAAATTTGACAGGCATGGATTATTTAAAGCATGCATATGGGAGCTGAACAGCCACTACACTTTGATGCAAATCGTAGGGGAAAGAGCAGAGGAGTGGTGTGGAGGGAAAGGTGCTGACCAAAGTGAGGGCTTCCTGCCGGGAACTTGAAATTTAAACAAATAATCATTTAAATGGCAGCTCAGCATTACGTTCCGAGCTGCGTGCATTAATGTCAACATCTGGTACCAACATTTTGACAATTCTATTAAAATGCTCCAGCATTCCCTATCTAACACCTGTTAGCTCTAATTTTCTTTCCTGAGTAGCACACCAGTAGACAGGGTAGATTCCAAACCATTTATCACTTTTAAAGTGCTTCCATATGCGTGCTGGACCTAGGCTGGCCCTAGGCAAACGTTTTCCGAATGCATTAAAATTCAGGACTTTTTTTTTCTTTTCTTTTTTTTTTTTTGTTAGTGGAGACACCAATGTTTCATTGAATTCATGTCTGGTAATTATTAGCTTAAATTATGGCTCACACACGACAAAATGGACCATGAATTAAAAGGCATACACACACGAGTGTGAGCACACATACACACATATTCTTCAACTGATGCACTGGAGCTGTACATTGCACATTATTGAGATGTCAGTCAGTAACCATTAAGCAAACATGCTTCATGGAGGGCCCTGGTAAGAGGCCCTCAGGTTCCCAAGAGACCATCTAAAAATGTCAAAAATGTTACAGTGTAAATGAAGGACACTAACAAGACTGCATATGCTTCAGACACGAAGCTATTAATATATACAAGTTTCAATCCTCTAAGCAAAACAGGTAACACAATTTTTGTTTGACAAAGGGCTACAGATAAGATGGGACTGATTCCCAGACAATACAATCTCCCTCATTTGGAGAAGGCCTTCAGCAGGCTGGGAGGGCAGGGTGAGCCAGGAAGAGTCAGGAGCTTGCAGACCATGTTCTGCCTTGCCTGGAAATGATGGAAAAGTGAAGTCCAGATATAGCAGGGATCCTTCTCATAATGATGTCTGGCTGCTCCTTGCACTTTCATAAATAGAGGAGGTGTGATGGATCTAATGGCTGTTTTTTAAAGGAAAGAAGGTGCTTGCAAGAAAGAGGTGGTAAGGTTAGGGTTATTACACAAGTAGAAGATCACTCATTGCTTTTCTGAGGAGACAGTTCTTTCAGATTCTCACCCTGCAAAAAAGCCCACATGGAAAAACATTTTAAGTAACAACCACAACAAAACACACATAGAAAAAGAAAGATTTAAAGCAAAACCCAAAACAAACAGACAAATGCCTTGCATGTATTTGGGATGAAAACACAAACAGTTCCATTGAAATACAAGATGACATTGAGATGACCAGGGGACAGAGCACGGAAACCATGTAACCAAACTCTCCATGTAAAATCTGTAGGCAGTTAGAATGTCTGCCCCTGTACACACGCACACCTACACGTTCACACTTCCTCTGTTTACTAAATAACATTTCAGCACAGTTTTCATCTTATAAGGAGAGTGTTTGAAACTCGGAATAAGTGCACTTAATTAAAGGAAGGCTGTGAAAATGTGCACTAATCTGATATGACTAATAGCAAGTGCATGAAATTGCTAATTAGAATTTCATTAAAGGTGCTGCTTTATCAGACTGTGAAAATCACAACCTTTAAAATTCTTTCAGGAGAGCTTAATTCCTTTTCAAACAGAAATATTCTTTAAAGACATTTGATTTGTTCTGAAGGAATATGTGGTTTCGGCTAGAACTAAAAATGCCTCCAATATTCCAGGAGGCGACATCAGAATAGGATCAGGGACATTATTATCTCTGCCTGACGATGCTACTCACTGCCTCCTCCGCACACGATTGTTCAAAAACCTGGGCTTGAAAACCCCAAGTAGGGTCAGTTTGTCCCACACGGAATGTGCATTCTGCAGAAACCAACATCTAGTCTCTCCTGGAAAGTTAAGTGGAAAAGTCACTAAAAGGATTAAAATTAAAATTTTTCTCAGATACGTTTTTTGGATGATTTGAATTTACACTTTATTTTATTTATCACTTTGGTTTTTAAAAGAAACATTTAACTTTTTTGAGATTATAATATAAACACATGCAGTTTTAAAGGTAAGAGACATTCACAACAAAGTATTTTCTTCTTTTAAAGAGAAGGCTATTCTGTTTCTTTCCTCATCAGTAGTCTTTGCTCTTTTCTTTTTTGTAGAGAAAAATCAACCCCTTAAAACATAATAACATATCAATTATAAAATTGCACTTTTTAAGTTGGAAGATCCTGACTTCAGCAGACATGCGCTGTCTCACCCCTTCCCTGGCTTGCTATCCTCATTGCCCTGGGTTGTAGTTCCCATTTTAATTACTCTCTGCACTGGGTTCAAACTTCAGATTAATATGACTAATTAACTTCAGATTACCAGATTAATAAGAAATCCCCTGTTTTAATTTTCCTGGTTTTTTTTCCAGCCATTTATTTGCAGTTTTTAAATATAAAATCCACTATGTGCTGCATCCTCCTGTGTGGTCAATGGTATTTTTGCTCCTTTCTGTATGACCCTCTTAATTCTTACTGGTAGGAATGGAGTTCTTTGGAATACTTACACCTGATTGACCAGTGACATTTTTGTTACAAAACAAACAAACAAGAAACAAAAAAATCAAACAAAAAACTCATTAGCTACCATATAAACTAGAGTCTCTCAAAACACCATTTTGCTTTACTTTCATGTTGTTAAAATATCAGCCTTGCTGACTGCTCTGAACACCACACTTGACAGTGATGGTACGATTTCAGAATCAAATCTCCTATATACATTTCAAATCTTGACTTATAAGCTCATCAGTCATCCTCAGATGATGATCGTTTCTGAAAGGGGAGAAAATGAAATTAGAAGTAACTTTATTTGAGAAACTGATTTCCTTGGACACCTGAACAAATCTCTAGTGGACGAATGACAGTTTGGTCTGATTTTGAATTCAGCTAAAGGAATTTTCATGGCATTTGGATAATTTATCACCAATGCTAGGCAGCAGGTAAAAGACTATGTTTTTCCTTTTTAACATTTGGGAGGTACATTTGCACAATAAGAACAACAATTTGGCAAAAAATGGGTCTAGACTGAAATGAGAGAAAATTATGCTCCTTAGTTGTGGTCTGGAGTTCAGGGTGGGTGTCAGTCTTGTTCTCCATGGCCACTGCAGTCAAACAAAGCTGCTAATTCGGATGTTTAAAGTTTCAAACTGGAAAATATTGTTGCAATGTGGAAACAATGGAGCCATTGTCCTTGCAAGCACTCTGCCATTTCAGATGCTTTTATGCAAAACAAATGACAAGCAGTGGCAACTTAATTTTTGTCAAGTCAGTCACAGAGAGAACGTGACACAAAACATAACCAACCAGGACCCCACTTTCTCCATCAGTAGTTGAATTAACAGTGGCAGGAGTAAAAATAACAAGGTATCCAATAGCCTTCCTTGGATCCCCAACTCCTTCACAGGGGGAACTGTTCATCCATTGCCACCACTAGCAGAGAACTCCCCAGTTGCCTATGCTGGACTTTGGGATGGAAAATTCTAGTATCGCAGAACTGGGGCCCTGAGTCCAGGAGTTATTCATCTTTGGGACCCCTGAAGAGGTCAGACTTGAAGATGGCAGGACTCTGGCTGGCCCTGTGGCTGGCCACTAAAATTTGGGTTCCTTAGTGAGTGGTCTTGAATTTTTTTTACTTGCCCGTTCTGGTTTCAGTTTGCTCAACCAGAGGGTGTTGACAATAGGACTTTGCACTTAAAGGCCCAACTATCTGCCATGGAGAGCTTCACATGGTGCTTGGTTGGAATAAAGCAGCTAGCACCCTTAGGAAAACTCATTTTCCACTGTCCCCGACTTTTCCAAACATGCCCCTGCCTCAGAACCTTGCCTTTCGAGACATGCTTCTTCGTTTTGCTTCTGTATTGTTTCTACTCAGCTATCACAATCCAAGAGGTTCTTCATGGCCACTCTTCATCCCACCCTTCATCATGGTGAGGTCTTTGCCTTCCTAATACTGGCTCTAAGATAAATGACCTCTTCTCTTTGTTTAGCATGATTGTCAGTCTTTTCCCCCAGAAGGTCTGTTGAGAGAGACAGGTTCACCAAGGGTCATTAGCCCTTTGGTTAATGTTGCATAAGTGGGAGGTAGTCAGTAAATCATGGAGGGTGGATGGGTGAAATCAGTACATACACCAGAATGGGTGAACAGCATCATTTCTAAGCACCAAGGCCTGCCATTCAAGGTTGCACATGAAAAGGTCAGCTTGGAGATCAGGTATTTTAGAAGAATAACAGTTACAATTCCTTAGCAGATGTTGGTTCTCCAGAACGATGCCAGCTTATTTCTACCTTGCCCCGGTATGATTATGAACTCTGTGAAGTGCCCTTCTACTCGCTGAGCCTGAGGATAGTCCTGACAGGTGGCCAAGGGAGCTCCTAAGTGTCCTTCTATCTTTCTCCATGTTTGAGAACTGTGCTGGCTCTGGGTCAGCCCAGCCCTTAACCTTTAGAGCCTTGAAGGGCCTAGGAACCCAGTCTCTACACCCAGATCAACAATCCTCACTTTTCTACCTCTAAGTGTCCCCTTCGTGGCCAAAGCTTCTTTTGATCTTTGATTGGCCTTGCTTGATGTGACCTTGGTAACAGTCATGCTTGTTGTTCCTTGTTGTCTCTGAAGCCAGCTGTCTTAGACTGGCTCCTGCTGGGCTGGTCAGGCCAACCTAAGAAGAAGCCTGCATCAGCTGCCAGCTTATGGAATCAGAGCCCAGTGTGGGATAGCAGCTTAGTGACCAGTGGGTGGGGTGATGCACAAGCTAGCCAGAGCCTTTGGGCCTCAATGTCATGGCTAGAGCCAGGGCCTGTGTATTTCTGGAAGGGCTGGCTCCACATGCCATGCTATTTAGTACTCTGTGGGATCACTGCAGACAATGAACACCCTTGATGGCGCCTCCCATTCTAAGGTCCTATTTGAGGAAGGGATTTGTGGAAGATCTCTAGCTATCTATCCAGAGACTCAGAAGTCCAAATAGGAAGATCATTTATGTATCCCATACCAGTTGCTTAGCACCATCCAGCTCAGTGGTGGGAACTGGGGACATAAATATGATCATAGCTGACACAGGCTTCCACTTCTCCTTGCCAGGAACCATGTTTAACTTGTTCCATGTGCTTTGGGTAGTACATAGCTATCAAAGTGGGCCTATTATTAGCCCATTGTGTAGGAGGAAACTGAGGCACATAATATACTAAAAGGTTGGTAAAGAAACCCAGGCAGGATGTGGTGGAGACTGGCCTTGGAAGCAAAGCCTGAGATCTAAGATTCTTCCTAGGTCTTTGGATTTAACAAGTGGCCATGTTCAGTTTCTGTGAGTCTCCAGGAGCATGAGACACAACTGCTGCTCTCTAGAGGCTTGGTACTTCAGCAATGAGGAGAGAGGTAGGTGGCAGAACTTTATGCATGAGGGGCAATCATCACCCAGAACTCTCACTATTTACCAGGCTCTGTTGCAGCTGCTTTGCTTATTGTCCTTGTCTCTGGGACCCTTGGAGTAGCCTAGGTGATGGGAAGGAGCATCTGTGGGCTCTGAGTGGCAGGCCATATGTGCACGTGGTATGTGTGTGTCTGTGTGCATGTGTGTGTGTGTGTGCATGTCTGTGTGTGTGTGCGTGTCTGTGTGCAGACATGTGTATGTGTGTGTGCGTGTGTTTGTCTGTGTGCATGTGCATGTGTGCATGTGTGTGTGCATGTATCTGTGTGTGTCTGTGTATATGTCTGTGTGTGTTCATGTGTGTGTGCAGACATGTGTACATGTGTGTGTGAGTGTGTGTGTGCATGTGGTATGTGTGTGTGCATGTGTATGTGTGTTCATGTGTGTGTGCAGACATGTGTACGTGTGTGTGAGTGTGTGTGCATGTGTCTGTGTGTATGTCTTTGTGTGTTCATGTGTGTATGCATACGTGTGTGTGCATGTGCATGTGTGCATGTGAGTGTGCATGTGTCTGTGTGTGTGTTCATGTGTGTGTGCAGACATGTGTACGTGTGTGTGTGTGTGTGTGCCAGAGGTTCACGTCAGCTGTTTTCCTTTGTTACTCTTCACCTATTATTTGAGACAGGCTTTTATTGAACCCGGAGTTCACCAATTGGCTAGATTGGCTGGCCAATCCAGGGATCCTCTTATCTGCTTAGTGCTGGATCACAGGCATGCACCCTTACACTTGGCATTTACATGAGTTCCAGGCATCAAAGGCAGTCTTCACGATTATATGGGAAGACATTTAATGACAAAGCCATCTTCTTCTCAGCTCTACCATTTCAAAGAACGTTTCTTCATGTTGTGGTTCGGGATTTAAACTGAGGGCCTACTCAAGCTTGGTTAGCACTGCACCCCTGAGCTCCATGGCCAACACTTTTTGTGGTTTTTATTTTGAGACGGGGGTCTCAGTGATTTTGCAAGCCAGCCTTGAACTTGCTCTATAGCCTACACGGTTTTCAAATTTGAAACCTTCTTGAGTCAGCCTCTCTGGGGGGCTAGTGTTGCAGGCCTGTGCCCCTAGGTCTGGCTTGATCTTAAAGACTGGGTACAGGGAGAACCAGACATGTATCTGTGGCCTCAGATGCTATGCTCTGTGGCTTGAGTCTTTGAGGAGCACAGTGTGAGTTTGGCCAAGTAACTGATCTGCCTCCAAAATTATGTTCCCTAGTTTAGGGCACATGACTTTGGCAAATGGAGAGGAGGTAGAAATAATTGCAAAATGTCTACAAGAGACAATTTTCATTGGCTGATTCAGATGGTGGGAAATTAAGCCCATTATTACCACCACCATTATTTGTTTTAAAAGAGGGTTGTACTCTAAGACTGCTTCATGGTGGAACTCCAATGAGTCCTGTAGCCACCCTGACCTTCCACCCATTTTACAGGCCAACAAACTGAGGAGCATCAACCCGGCAATGGTGGACTTTAGCTCTGAGCCAAGACTGCCTGGCTCCAGTCTGAGTGTCTTTGCTGCAGTCTCACAGACTTTAACATAAGACCTGTGTGCAGGGCTGTTCTGCCCTCCTGGATCAGAACTTTAGCTGCACTGGTCCTGAGTGAGTGACACCACCAGCACTTTCCTAGCTGCCACCCTCCATGTTTTTGAAGGTCCCCTCTTTATATACCTGAAGTAGACACTTCTGGTTTCTTTGGAGACTCAGTTGTGTCATGTGATGTTTTTCTGGAAGCTGTCTTATACGAGGATGTTTTGCTGAGGCAGACACTTGAGAGGATGTGTGATGTTTGGAAAGACAGTGACAATGCTCTTGCATTGATACACCTTGCAATGCTTTCCTGGTCATCACTGATCTTTGCTTGTTGTGACTTCATAGAGAGAAATATGCCAAAGAATTTGTTTGCAGTATCCTGGATGCTTTCTGTCACTTCTGTGTGCTGATTTGATGGAGCCTTGCAGTTTCTTCTGGATCAAGCTGCCGCTACTGATTCATGTTTGGTGTTTGCTGACTAGACTGGACTGCCACTACTGATTGTGTTTGATGTTTTGGATTGGAATGCCTCTTGTCTTAGTTAGAGTTTTACTGCTGTGAATAGATGTCATGACCAGGGCAATTCTTATAAAAGACAACATTTAACTGGAACTGGCTTATCTGGTTCAGAGTTTCAGTCCATTATCATCATGGTGGGAGCATGGCCGCATCCAGGCAGGCATGGTGCAGGAGGAGCTGAGAGTTCTGCATCTTGTTTGGAAGGCAAACAGGAGAAGACTGACTTCCAGGCAGCTAGGACAAGGGTCTTAAAACCCATGACCACAGTAACAGAATTCCTGCAACAAGGCCTACATCTATTCCAAAAAGTCCACACCTCCAAATAGTGCTACTCCCTGGGCCAAGCCTATTCAAACTACCACACTGCTACTGATTCATGTTTGGTGTTTCATGTTTCGTGTTCTAAACAAGGTGGGCCTTGAGTTTATATAGCCACCCCAAATGGGTTGGCATGTTCTGAATGATGTTAGCAGGTTCTAAGCAGCTGATAACTTCACCCTTGGAGGAGTTGACCTTAGACCCAGGATGAAGGTGAGTGCTCTACTTGCCTTAAACTCAGCAGGTGAACAAGGGAGGTGCTATGCTAAGTGCCCTCAGTCTTGAGTGGAAAGTTATGAACACCATATGAGTGGTGTAGTCACTGGGGAGAGAGGTCCCACTCTCCCTCAGCCGTGAGGCCTGGGGTACTTACATAGCTTCTCTGAGCCATTTTCTCACGCATAAAGGCAATGGGGTAGCTGGATATATCTCATGTGTGTGTGTAGGATGATTTTGTTGATTGTTTTTCGATTTTTCAAGACAGGGTTTTTCTATGTAATAACCCTGGCTGTCCTGGACTTGTTTTGTAGACTAGGCTGATCTCTAACTCACAGAGAACCACTTGCCTCTGCCTCCTGGCTGTATGTATCCTTGAACTATCCTCCCCTGTAATATGCCACATGTCAAGTAATTCTCCATTCTCAAACGCCTTATGAGGTAAACCCAGCACTGCCTCATCTTTGTGGGCAGGGACACAGGCCCAGAGAAGGTATGTACCATCTGTCATGGAGAATTAGACCTTTCTCCTCAGCTGTACCAGTCCTATGAGGGAAGTATTCAGCATGGAGTGGTACTCAGTTACTCACTGCTTCTGTGATCTCATAAACCAACACTGGTACCCAGCCACTGTGAGATTCTGGGTAAGTGTTTGAGTGAGAAGATGCCAGACTGGGACCCAGCACACATGTAGGACATGGGAACTCTGATTTGGGTAGTGCTTATACCAGATCACCAGGCAGCTCCAGCCTGTACACAGTGTATGCTGTGTGCTATTCCCAGGTTCCTGACTGACTATACCTATGTGCTAATGCCTCAGAGGAATGATTCCATTTAGTTTTGTATTTTCCTCCACAGTGGAGACTGTGGTCAGCATTTTTCAGATGAGAACTCATACCTCAGAGAGGTTCACTCTTCCCCAGAATTTTCATGATTAAAGAAGGGAGCCTAGTGCTCCCCGAGTCCCTGATCCAGCCAACCTTGCTTCATGTCTGGCCTCCTCTTGCCTCTTGGAAAGAGCAATAGTACCACGTGTGTGCTCTCCCATGGATGGTGTCTTAGGGTTTATATTCCTGCACAAAGCATCATGACCTAGAAGCACATTGGGGAGGAAAGGGTTTATTCAGCTTATACTTCCACATTGCCTTCATCTCCAAAGGAAGTCAGGACAGGAGCTCACACAGGGCAGGAACTTGGAGGCAGGAGCTGATGCAGAGGCCATGGAGGAGTGCTGCTTACTGGAGCACTTCCCCTGGCTTGCTCAGCTTGCTTTCTTATAGAACCCAGGACCACTAGCCCAGGGATGGCACCACCCACAATGGGCTCTCCCATCCTTGGTCATTAATTAAGAAAATGCCTTACAGCTGGATCTCATGGAGGAATTTCCTCAAGGGAGGCTCCTTTCTCTGTGACAACTCCAGCTTGTGTTAAGTTGACACACAAAACCAGCCAGTACAGATTGTGACTCTGGAAACCTCCTGAGAGCAAGTGAGAACCACTTATTGGAGTCAATACCTTATGGGCACACAAAGCCCCATCCTCAAACCCCTAGACTGAGAGGGGAGCTGACCTCCATCATATGGAATGGGTGGGTACCTTGGACCATTACATATTGCTGACTTAGAGCAGAGAGGAGCCACACAGGCAGGAGCGAGCATGTACCATGAGGAAGTGAAGTTAGAATGGCCTTGGCTGTTCCCATTTGCACACCAGCTCTGCTCTTTCTTGCTGAGTGACTTCAGGCAATTTACTCCACTCTCTAGGTCTATTAAGCCATCTCTAAGATGGAGATAATAAAGATACCAATCTGATGAGATTGAAATGGTAAAATAATTTAACAGTATATAAAATAGCAGGCTCTACACTGTGCTTAGTTGTTTGTTATCATTTTGAACTAGAAGGGTTTTAGCAGGTGATATGAGGTGCAATACACAAAAGATGTGCACACACAACTCTTTCAGGGCTGCAGAGTGCTGTCTAATTGTTCATATGGGGCCCATAGGAAAAAGAGCTGAAAAGAGAGGCAAAGGCTGGCTAGGGGAGCTTGTCTTGACACATTCTTCAGTGACGAGTAGTGCATATGAGTGTACATGTTGGCGGTTTCATAGCATTACATCGTCTGGTGGTGTCATGACCATGTTACTTTCATAAGTATATTCTATGATGTTTTCACAACCACAAAACTCTTAGTGATACACTTGCTGGAATGCATCTCTGTCATTAAGTGATCCCTGGCTATTTAATATGCAATGGGGAGCCCCTGAAGGTTTTTAAGCAGGGGAATGTCATGGTCTGAGCTAATCTAAAAAGACTCCTCTAGCTGCAGAGTATAGGGTAGCAAGCAGCTGTCTTTGGCAGGCTGCATGAGGAGAACATGCAGGGTGCTCATGGAGAGGAGCCTCTGTGGACTTGGCAGTCTGTGGAGTTCATGATGCACAGAGAATGCTGCCCATTCCCTTGGTGAGAGTCGATACAGTGGAAGTATGCATCCCATGTCCAGTTGGAAAGCTGTCTACCATAGCCAGCTTTTATGCTTGCAGGTCCTGCCTGGGCTTTAGTTCCTTTATTCAACAACCACTGTAGCAAGGTAGAGACATAGAGACCAGCCTCCTTTTGGGCTTGAGACTCAAGGAACCTGCTGTCCTCGGTGTGGCAGAGCCATTTGACCTTCAGAAACAGGGTTCCGGAAGGTGTTCTGAGGGCGGAGGCAAGGGAGGTAGGCCCCTTCTGGAGTCACATGCAGGTTTCTGAAATGCAAACCATGCTGAGGAGAGCCGCCTGCCTGTCTCAGGCAAGCTTTCCCTTAACCTTTGCTTGTAATCCTGCAAGCCTACCTAATCAATTGAAGATCATAAAATATTAGACTTAATGCTGCAAAGTGCTGCTTTTTAATTCACATAACAAGCTCCTAAATAATTCAAACAGCAAACAGACCCCGAGAGTCAATGGTGGGAGGCAGCTTGGATCAGCAGGAGAGTGTCAACACATGCCACATTTCCCGGATCGACTCCATTTCAAGAACCCTATTAAGTTAATTGCCGGTTTCTGACAGCAGAGAGCATGCTGGGAGAAAGCAAGCTTTATTAGCCTCGTGGCATCTGGAGGCCTCCACCACTTTGCCTCTACTTGCAGGCACTGGGAGTGGTGTAGGGAAAAGCAAATCAAATTAGGAGACCAGAGATGCTTTGGACAACTGGTGGCCATCAGGCTTATAGTCAAAGCCAGAAACTTTCAACAGTCAATTTGCTGTATTATTACTTAACCACCACTACCCCTCCCCTACTAGCGCCGACCCCCCCAAGCCAGACTGCTTACATATGACAAAAATTGTAGTAAATAAGAAGTTAGTGAGGAGTTAAACTGCCTGGTGTGACCTGAGGCACATCAGTAAGCAAGGAGTTTCCTTAGGCAGGCTCTTGAAGGTCTTTGGTGGAGCCTGAGATCAGTGAAACCAATTCAGGGCTAGAAGCAAGTCACCAGGGTTAGCACACTGGGTAGAGAGCGCCCATGGATCTAGCAATGGGCAGACAGGACCAGGGAAGGATAGAAGGGTGACAAGACTCTTAGCCTTCTGTGGTGCCGAAGAGGCCTCCATAAAAGGCTTTACATGGAAGCCCCTTTGTGGTGTTGGCCCATGATGAGTCCTTGTGGGCTGAGGCATCCTGTGGCTTTGTGGTCCACTACAGGTGTGTCACCATGGTGCTGTTTTTCAATCAAGCTCAGGATGATGCTATAACCGATACAACCAAGATTCTATGTAAATTATAATTCTAACTTTGCTGTGACCTTTTAGTGTATAGCACGATGTGGGGTATGTGTGTGTATGTGTGTGCGTGGGCGTGGGCGTGTGTGTGTGTGTGTGTGTGTGTGTGTGTGTGCATATGGAGACCATGAGCCCGTGTGCCTTCTTTGACTGTTCTCCACTTTATTCTTTGAGACAAGGGCTCTCACTGAGTTCTCTGGAGGTCCCTGATGGACTAGACTAATTGGCCAGCAAGCTACAGGCATCAACCCGTCTCTGCCTCCCAGCTCTGGTCTTACAGATGCATGCTGCTCTGTCCAGCCTTTATCCTTGTGTTAGGAATCCATAGTCAGGTTCTCATGTTGTATAGCTGTGCTCTATCCATTTAGCCATCTTCCTAAGTGAATTTCCTGTATGAACTTAAGCAAAAGAGCTAAGTTCCCTGTCCCTCTTTCCATGGTCCAGGTGAGGATAGAACCTTGACTGAGAGGATTGAATTAAATGATACACATTAGCTATCTGGTCCAGAGCTTGGCCCACGACAGCCAAGATCCCCTACCACTTGGTCCCTAACCCCTATGTGTGCCATCCACTATGTGGGACTCGCAGGTGAGCAGACTGAGTGATGTGTGACACAGCCTGTTACCAAGCACCTTCCAATGCATCTTTCTTGCACATCTGGTTAATTACAAGTACTCTGTGTATGGTTGGACACGTAACAGTTCTTTTTGTCCAAGTCCTTGGGTTCAGTCTCTGTCTACTAAGATTATGCTTGCGACCAATCCCTTGAGAGGCCCACAGCAGAGAATCAAGTGTGAGAAAGATTGTTGGCATGAGGAGCCATGTTCACACAGACTGCAGCGGGAAGCAGGAGTGGGTGGACAGGGACCTCTCCACTGTAGCACACTCAGAGCCCTGCATGAATGAGATTGAAGTGCTTTGCTGCTCTGATGATGACCAGGCCGCAGAGATGAATACAGTGTGACACAGTCTCACCACACACACACACACACACACACACACACACACACACACACACTGTACCCAGAGTTCTGTAGACAGAGGAATTATTATCCATTTTACATATTAAAAGCAGAGGCTCAGAGAGGCTAAGCAACTTTTCCAAAATCACACAGCTGGCAAATGTCATAGCCAGAAACCCTACTCTGTATTGCACCACTAGGCTGTCCCCTCACTTCCTATGTTAGATGGCAGTCTCCCGGAATAACACAGTTGTCCTGGGACCTCCTAACAACACTCTCTTCTAAGGTCTATATTTCTTTTTCTTTTTTTCTTATTAACTCAGGACATTCCTCTAGTTTCAGAAGGTCTTCTAGAAATCACAGCCTACATATAGTCCTTTCTCCTTACTCCTCTTGTGACCTGGGCCAGAGACACCCCTTGTATGGCCTCATAGCTTCTGGAGGCTATGGGTACACTTTTGGCTCCACCCCCACAGGCATCTTTTCACACACACTTTAGGGGTCATTCATGCAAGTGTGGGACTCAAATCAAGAACCACTTGGCCAGCTGACCTATAACAGGATCTATGACTAGGATCCCAACATGGTAGCTCCTGCACCCACAGCTAAGGAGAAGTGGGAACACCCAGTTCCCACAGGCCCAGCAGGCAGGAAGAGATGCATACAGCTGGGGCCCTGCTGCCTGCCGTGTGTCTCAGGCATCAGTATACAATCTAAATATATACTTTGAAAATTGAAAAAAGCTCATATATAGAATGGGGCTGGTGGAGGCACAACTCTCTTTGAACTTTTCTCTTTAAAGACAAAATTGGCAAAGTGTTTTCCTGCCCTTAAGGAGATACTTGAAGATGGCAGCAGATGGGGGATGGAAATTGAAGTGTCTCTCCCAGGCCACCGTACATGGATAAAACAGGCACCATCTATTCCAAGCGCTCATTAATAGCTGGTCTCTGAGGCCCCAGCAGCGGCTAGAGGATTTGACTCATTAAAAGGATGCTGAGGTGGAGTAGCTTCCCTGAGTCTATCACTGCTGCTAGGCTCTGGAAAGTCTCTGGACCACAGATGGGCTGAGAAACCCTGTCTGCTTATCATATTTCTTGGTCTCTCCTCTTAGGCCTCCTGGCCTGGGTGCTAGATCAAGATACATGTAGAGAAATGAGTGAGCCACAGGGCACTACCAGGCTTGGCCCTGTGGGAAGCCTGAGCTGAGCCTCAGAAAGGTCTGGAAGGCTCTGGCCTGTGGAAGGGGCTCCTGCCCTACACAGCCCACTTGCAGGTATTCCCAGGGTCTCTGTTAGAAGAAGGGTGTTTCTTTTCCCACTTATTGTTCTGGGATAGGATCAGTATGGAGCTAGTATATTGTCCCTGTCCTCACTGTGTGAGTGTGTGTGTGGGGGGGTGCAGAGAGGAGACTCCGTGCCTTGCTCCATTTCAAGGATTCAGGGTGTGCTATAATGCAATGTCCATGGTCTGTGGAAGAGAAGGAAGCTGCTCTATTTGAGCTATGGGAAGTTGTAGTCACTGTGTTGGGAATATTAGGCACCTGTGACTTTTTCTGTTGTTACATTTTGTGTGTATGTGTGTGTGTGTTTGTCTGTCTGTCTGTCTGTCTGTGTATGTCTGTGTCTTTGGAGTGGGAGTGGGCATGCCATGGCACACATGTGGAAGGAAGGAAACAATTTGCAGGGTTCAGTTTTCTCTTCTGCCATGTGGGTCCTGGGCATGAGTCTCAGGCTGTCAGACTTGCTAGCAAGCATTTTAAATATCAGCCATCTTCCCACCTCACTCTTTGAGTCTCCAAAGCAATACACTTATTAGTTTCTATCATAGCACTCTTCATACCTAAGTATGTGCACCTAAATAGTGTTTGGGGTGCACTAGTGGCATCACATCAGCACATACCCTTATGGAAATATGCCACATTCTGGTTCTACATCATGGTTAAGGTGCTATGCTGCTCAGACTATTCTAAATGTCAACAAACTATGTCATCTCTAAACTTTAAAGCTTAAGAAATGGACACAATAAGGTGCCCTCTGATTGAATCCCAAACCTATGCTCCAAGACAATATGTAGATCTCAAGAAAGACTGTATGTTACTCCAAGCAAACTGAGGAGCCAAGGTTAAATCTGAAGGGTGGGAGTGGGGGTTCTTTCAGGCAAGCATGATGACTAGACCTCCTTGCATTCCTCTCTCTGACAGTTGCAAGAAGCCACCTACCCAGCAGCCACTCTGCAAATTAAGGTGCTACCAGAAGAGCAGCTTGCTCCCTTTCTTTACCGTGGCTTGGGGTTACCTGCTTGTAATGGTGGGACTCTTATTCTGGTTTTCCGATCTATGCAGGCCACTTACCCATGTCTTGTAAATTTCTGATTGGTCCTGTTACCTGACTGCTGCCTCAGGCATCACTGTATCTCAGGAGCCAGCCCCTCAACCTTTAGACCCCAGGCCAGGAGCTAAGAATATCTTCCAGAGTATTCCCCAACACCTACAGCAGATGTGCCCACAAATTAGCTGGTCCCAGCGGTGGGGTGTACAGGAGGAAAGGCCACATGGTTGCTAAAAGCATTACATACTTAATTTGTAAATTACATCATACGTTCACACACAGGTCAATGTTCTGGGAACCTTTTTTCAAAAACAGAGACAAATCAAGATCTTGATTGTGTGTGTGGAGAGAAGGCAGGCGAGACAGGAGAGAAGCAGAAAGCATCTACCAGGCAGACACATTCAGAGATGAGGCCAATGTGCTCCTGCTTGAGAGAGTTGGACATGTAGGCAAAGTCTCACCCCCTCACCCCCTGCTCTACACCTGCTGCCCTCTCCTCCCACGTCCAACCCCACAGCATGAGCATCAGACTCAGCCTCACCTCAGAGTCAGGAGCTGAGGTCATTGAGGCCTCCTGAATTCCTTTCCCCTACCATTCCGTGTGACACCGAGCAGTGTCTAACCCTGAGCACAGGGTTTTGCACCATGCAGTGTTTGCTGAGATGAGTTGTAGATGGTGATGCCACATGTAGATATTGTCTAGTTGTGTTTCCAAGAAATCATTAGTCCACAATCTGGTGGCTTTATTTTGTAAGGGAAAGCGGTGGAAGCCATATGTGGTTAGAGACAGACTGTACAAAGAAGAGCTTTTAGTGTCAGGCATGGGGCACACACCTATAATCCCAGCCAGCACTTGGGACGTGGATGCAGAAAGAACAGGCATTTAAGGCTGTCCTCCAATATGAATCAACTTCAAAGATAGCCCAGGTTATCTCGGCCACAGAGATAGCTCAGCAGGTAAAGTGCTTGGCCTGCCAATGTGAAGACTGGAATTTGATTCCCAGAATTCATGTTAAAATGTAGTGTTCCCATCTTAGGTTCCCTTACTGAGAAGTAGAAATAGGACTCACTGTTTGGACTGTTAGGACAGCCTAACCAATTGATGAACTATAGCTATAGACCAAGGAGAAGCTCTGTTACAGATACATGCACATGCATGCACACATGCTCACAGACACGCAAAGGAAAAGTCAAAACAAGAAACAAGGAAAGGGGGATGCAGAGATGGCTCAGCAGTTCAGAGCATTGACTGCTCTTCCAGAGGTCCTGAGTTCAATTTCCAGCAACCACATGGTGGCTCACAACCATCTATAATGGGATCCGATGCCCTCTACTGGTGTGTCTGAAGACAGCTACAGTGTACTCAAATAAATAACATAAATAAGTAAATTTAAAACAACAACAACAACAACAACAACAACAAGAAGGAGAGAACAGCTTTAAGATCAAGCCAGGTTGGAAGTAGGTAAGATGGATCAAGTCACTGTGCAACTGAATGGAGCATCATCTCCCCCACAGCAAGATTTGTTTTTAGTAGATTGCTGCTATAAATTGTGTGTGTGTGTGTGTGTGTGTGTGTGTGTGTGTGTGTGTGATCTATTCAATTACTCTCCCCCATATTATTTTTGAGTCAAAGTTTTTCACTGAATTTGGAGCTCACAGATCAGCCAGACTACCTGGCCATCAACTCACAGCAGTCCCCAGTCCCCACCTCCTCAGTGCTTAGAACTGGTGTGTGCTAGCACATACAACTAACTATATGTGTGTGTGTGGGTGGGGGGGGTGATGAGGTCCCAACTCAGTCCTCATGCAACAAACTCTTTGCAGATTGAGCCACCTTCCAGTCCCAATTTCAGCATTTAAAAAATGGTTGTGTATGTGTGTGTACGTGATTTGGGGTAATATTTTTTTTTAACCAAAAGGATAATTTACAGGGTACTTTGATTTTTAACACTAATATTAGATGTCAATAAGGCTAGACTATTTATTTATTTATTTATTTATTTATTTATTTATTTATTTATATACTGAAACAGGGTCTCACTGTGTAGCCCTAGCCAGTCTGGAACTTGGTATGTAGACCAGGCTGACCTTGAACCTATGGAGAACTACCTGCCTCTGCCTCTTAAGTGCTGGGATAAAGGACTTATGCTACCTCCTTTTTATCTTTCTAAAATGACTTTTGGATTCAGATTGTGAGTTGTATTCTTCTGGAGATGGTTTCACTGTGTACATATCAGCCAGCATGTGTTCATCATTGTCTCAGTGATAGTGATGGTTCCCCCTTCCCAGGGTCCAAGAAGCCCTTCTCTGTCAGCAATGTGTGTGTGTGTGCACGCATGCACATGTGCACATGTGTGTACTTCTGTGTGTGTATATATGCATGTATGTATATACATATGCATATATGCATGTGTGTATACACATATATATGTACATGTATGCATGTGTGCATGTACATGAGCACACACATATGTATGCATGTGCACATGTGTGTGTGTCTGCACGAGTATGCACATGCATGTACTTCTGTAAGTGTGTGTGTGTAAGTTTGTATGTGTATATGCTTCTGTTAGTATTGTATACATGTATGTACATGTGTATGTACATGTGCACACTTGAGTGTGTGTGTGTGTGTGTCTGTGTGTGTGTGTAAGTTTCCAATCACTTGATCAGTCTGCTCTAGTCCCTCACTGCTGGAGAGACACTTTGAAATCCAAGCTGCCTGCATCTTCCTCCTTTTCCTACAATGCAACAAGATTTCCATTTTCAAAAAACCCTTCAGATAATCACAAAGCCCAGAAAGCTCCCCTCCTCCGAGGTTTAATTAGAAGAAACTGTCTTTCTGGTAGTTTGAGATCCTCATTCTAAATTTCTCAGAGGAAAGGAGAGGTTCACCAGGAAGGAATGAGAGTTACAGGAGCCGTTGTGAGCCCTCTGTCTCCTTCTCTGTCCTTTGTGGAGAGCAGAGACAAAGGCAACTTGCAGGTCACAGAAGTCACACTGTGAGTGTGCTCTGTATCATTAGAGCCCAGAGAATGGGAACGATCGGCACGCAGATAGCACATTAGCGATAGATAATAGTGTCTAAATAAACATAGTCAGCCTTCCTCTGTGTCTCTAGACTCAAGCTTATCTATAAATACTCTAATGACGCCTAGCCAGCCAATTACCCGATTCTTGGAAGAGCCCCCTTATTAATGGCGTTGCAGTGAGGGAAGAAACATTAATTATTGGACACAGTGGGATCTTTTACGTTCTGTCTGGTCCGGACAGCACCAATTAATGCAACAATTATTATCAACGACTGAGGTGGTGTACCAAGAGCAGCCACCCTGGGCTGGCTTGACGGAGCGGGAAGAACACACTCACCCAGGGAACTCCTTTTATGAAGCCTCTTCATTGATGTGGAAGCTGCTGGAGAAACACAGAGGGTGGTCAGAGGGGGTTATTTTTCTTCGAAGTTTCAGGACCATACCCCAGGGTTATGGAGGTAGGGGAGATCTGTTACAATGCATTACTGAGTAAGCCATACTGGAGGAGCCACGTTTAGAGCATGGCCACTGACTGGGCCCTGTCCACCACCCTCTAGCCCAGTTGCTTCAAGAAATCTCAGCATTTCCAATTCAGCTGCACTCAGCCCTGCCCCAGGACATTTGCACAAACTAAAACCCATGCCTTCAAAATCTATCCCTACAGCACTAGACCTTTCTGTTTTAGTTTTTGGCAGAGCATCTATTATTAATCATATTTAACAGCTGTATCTTATTATTTTATCACTGCTCCTTGCTCCCATAAGAACACATAGAGGCAGGGATTTTATTTTTTAGCATTTACCCAACTGTCTTGTGGACATCAGGGGATCACTAAATAGTTAGTGGGTCACTGAATAATCCCTCATGTAGAAACATTATACGTAAGAGTATCCAGACTGCAAGGCATTTCGTGAACTATATCAGTCACTCTCTCACAAAACTGTACAGAAAACAACAAAACAACAAAACAAAGCCCCAAGCCTGCCCAAAGCATTCTATTAATAGCAGCACTTCTCCTGGTGGATTCTATATCCACTGGACTGGCACACTGAAAAACCCTTGACTTCAGGGGCCTCGACAAGCCACCCCGGCAAACAGTAGCCTCTGGACAAGGCCCACAACTGAACACTTTTAGTTGGCTCCAGAATGAACCTGCTCTGGACAAGGTAGGAAGTAGTTACAGGAATGCTGCTGTTTTCCCTTCCTGGTGACGAGTGGAGATTTGCTTCTGGGAGACATTAATTATACAGCACTTCGGAAAATTGGTTCCTCTGAGGCTTTTTCCCCAGAGCCTGAGCCATGGCTGGGAGAGGTGGGTATGCTGGGTGGCTCTTCTACAGGGAGAGTCCAGCAAGAGCCTCTAGGAAGGCTCCCCTTGGGGCAGGTGGGTGGGAGCAAGTCACAGCCAAACTCAGGGAGTTTGTTTAACTCTCTGAACCACAGTAACCCAGACAACAGTCAGACAACAGTCAGGGTCTGGCACATGTGTGTGTGTGTGTGTGTGTGTGTGTGTATGTATGTATGTATGTATGTATGTATATATATACACACACACACACACATACACATATATATGTGTACACATATGTGTACGTATACATATATATATATATAGGTACACATATATACGCATATGTTTGTGTATAAAGTGTATATGTATGTTCATGTACAAGTGCACATGAGTGTGTGTGTGCTCGTGTGCATGAGCATGATTTCTATATAGTCAGAGGTCAACCTAGAGTATACTTTCTCAGGGGCCATCTATCTTATCCAGATGGTGTCTCACTAGATCAGGGGTTTATGATTAAGCTGGCTGACCCAGGGATTGATACATCTGCCTCTACTCTTTGAAACTGTGGTTTGAAGTGTCTGAAACCATTCCCAGTTTTTCAATGTGGGTGCTAGAAATTGGATGCAGGTCTTCACGCTTGCCCAACAAGCACTTTACCCACTGCGCCATCTCTCCAGTCCTGCTCCCCAAATCCCTTATCCAAATTTAAATCTCTGAGGCAGCCGTGGGATCCCTTAGCCTAGGGCTGCTGTACAGATGTGTCCATGACAAGCATTCCCATCTCAGGCCTTCTAAAAACCCATCATCTGGGAGGGAGCCTCACAGAACACTCAGACATGACAGGGACACTCAGGGTGCCCTGGAGGGGGTTGTCTTGCCTTCATCTCCTGAAGTGACAATGACATCACCACACAGTGATCTCACAGCCTTTGCACGCCTCCAACACATTTGGTCTCCATGATACACTGGGGCCCAGCATGGACTGTCCAGCTTCCAAGCTGTTGGGGACAGACAGGGTCTGTGATGTCCCCATACCCTCTTACTGCTGAGCTCAGCCATACAAGCAGAGCAGAACTCAATCCACTTTAGTGCCATGTTTTGATGAGCCTGGAGCCTGTTGCTCAGTTCCTAGTGCATAGGGCTCAATGCCAAAGGGTTGTACAGATTCTGAGGGAGCAAGAGAGTTAGACCCCAGGAGTGACTGCAAGATCCCTGAAGCCAATGATCTCTCCTCTCCCCTGGATACACCCTTTGGGTTCCTGCTTCTGTGGACACAGAACAAAAATATGTATGTTGTTTCACATAGGTAGTTGGAAATGAACAAGCTGCCTGACCTGGCTTTGAGTCCTAGCTCTCTACTCCAACTGGGGAATGCAGGAATCAAGCGTGTGATACTGGAGTTGGTGCCTTAACCCTCTTGTGCTCAGATAGAAGTGACAGCCACACTCCTGGTATTCTTAGGGTGCAGGGTATGCTAATGTTGTCTAGGACAAAGATCATTCCAATCAACAGAAGGGTGACTGGCAACAAGTGGAGACCTTCAGGTCACTTGATGAGTTTATCTCAAAGTCCATTCTCAGAGACTTAGGTCTTGAGGATACAAGGTGGCATGGACTGGTTGTGTCCCTGGTTGATTGCCTGGACTCTCATTCTTGAGGTTTTGTTCCCACTCCCAAACCCGCTTGGACAGATAAGTTGGAGAAGCCAGAGTAGATAGCGGTGTGTGCTGTTCAAGAAGGAACAAGGGATGTGGTACGGATACTGTAGTTCCATGGAAAACCAGTAACCATCTTTAAGTACCCCAGGTGTCTGTAGTCATAGAAATATCCCCATCAGGACAACTGAGACAACAAGTCAGACTCTAAGTCAGGTGCTTACAAGGTTTTGTATTTGTGTGCAGGTCTATGTGAGCGTGCGCATATGTGTGTGTATAGGGGTGTGTGTAGGTGTATATATGTAGGTGTGTGCATGGGTATGTGTGTGTGTGTGTATGTGCAGGTGTGTGTGTATATGCAAGTATGTGAAGATGTGTGTGTATGATGTGTGTGTGTGTGCATGCACGTGTAGGTATGTGCAGGTCTCTGTGTGTGTGGTATACATGTGTGTTCTTTCTCAGGTGCTATCTACCTTTCTGTGTGCGACAGTCTCTCACTGGCCTGACTGAAACTTGCTGAGTAGTCTAGGCTGACTAGTCAATGAGCTCCAAAGTTCTTCCTGTCTGTGGCTTCTCAACATTAAGATAACAAATGCATACTGCCATGTCTGGCATTTCCACATGGACTCTGCAGGTTTGAACCCAGTCCTTATGTTTGGAAAGCAAATGTTTTACCATCTGAGCTGTCCCCAGCTCATGCTGTGAAGACTTTATAGCCAGTCCCTTTGGAAACTACTGACAGCTGACTTTGATCCTTGCATCTTTGTGTGTTCACCTTTATGAACTGCCACAGAAGGGGCTTCCCTTATGAGCAGTTGCTTGTGTGTATGTGTATGTGTGTGTGTGTGTGTGTGTGTGTGTGTGTATGTGTGTGTGTTTCATTGAGATTCCCCATAGCCCCTCAAGTGACAGTAATGAATGCCAGATAGTCTCTTTCTTATGTCTCTTATGTCCTGAATATATTTTCAAATTTGAAGATCAACTTAGGCATTTTGCATATGTAGAAGCAACTTGGCAGAAAAATATTCAGTTCAGATTGTGTGGGCATGACTCTGAGATGGGGCCACTCTTTCCATCTTTCTTCTGCCTATGCAATTGTCTTCTGCATAGCTCAATGCACAATGATTCCCAGTTTCCTGGAAAGTTGAAGAATATTGTAGTCAAATAAAAGACAAAATGCTTTGCCACAAGTAAGTGCTTCTAGCAATGTCCAGTGCTACTCAAGATAAAAGGGTTATGTTATTCTTTAAATGGAGACTATGGCTAATCTCTAATCTGGTAATATAAATTCCACACAGATCTAGATGCTAGCGGAAAGACAGATGGAGTCTGAGGATGTTACAATTTGGATCTGGCAGGTCCCCCAAGACACATATGATAAAAGCTTGATCTTAGCTTGATACTATTGGGAAGTGGTAGACAGAAGGAGAAGGGTCCTACTGGGAGGTCATTGTGGTTGTTGGGAGTATGACCTCTAAGTGTGTGGTAGGACCCCAGTCTCTTTCTCTCTCTCACTTCCAAGCTATGGTGTGAGAAGTCCTTCTCTGCTGTAAGCTCCCACCATGATGAGCTATCTACCTACTCCATGCCCCACTGGAAACTTCAAAGCCACAGATCCATCTAGTTTGGACTGGCAGCCTTGTGCTCCTGGGTAAGTTCACTGTGTTCATAAGACAACTGTTTTCACATCTATGAAACTCAGAAACTCAGATAGCTGCTTTGAGCATGCTCAAGACCATGCAGGGCCTAGAGGCTCAACTTCCAGGTCATGCTTAGCCTAGTTCGTTGACAGTGACCCACTAAGAAAGGAGAGAAGCTTTTCTGACAGTGACACCTCTTTGAAGATGTGGGACTTGGGGTTTTGTGTAAGAATGAATCACTGGGGATGGAGTTGACACTGGGTTTTGATTGAAGTTAAGTTTCCAGAAGGGTCTAGGGATGGGGTTGTGGAGATTGTTCAATGAGTAAAGTCTGTGTGGTATGAGAACTCCAGCACACACATAAAACAACAACAACAACAATAACAAACAAAACAAAACAAAAACCAGGTATGGCAATACACCTGTAAGTTGAGTTGCTGCCGCGGAGACAAATGGGTCCCTGGGGCCTGCTTGCCAGACAGTTTAGATGAAACAGTAAGCACAGATTCAGTAGGACTCTGTTTCCGAAGGAAGGGTAGGAAGTCACCTGCAACTCTGGCCTCCACCAGGCAGGTTGGGTTGGTCATACACCAGGTACACACAACACACATGTCCATCCATCACATACATGTACAACACACACACACATACAAATGCACAGTAAATAAATAAAGAGTCTTCCTACCAGATGTGACCACCCCGCATGGACAGGAGATAGAGAGATGATTTTCACTGTGTGTTTAAAACATCTTGCAGCAACCTATCAAGGGGAGTGTGGGGTCCTGCTTCCATAGTCTTAGAAGGTGGGTGTTCACACAGAAGGTATCAAGTAAAAAGTAGCTAATTAAGTCCAAATTGAGTTGACCTATGAGTAAGAGATGCACAATATTACAGAAAGAATAGAAAGTATCCTAGACATTTCCCTGGTGGATTAATATTGAGATATAGTGGGATAAATAGAATAGTAGAATAGAATTTCCCCTTCCTTCATTTTCCTGTCCTTCCTCCTCCACCACTGCTGTTAGAAAATTTAAAGTAACATATTTTAAACAAGCTATGCAGCTCATGTTCTAGTTCTACGTGCCAAGCAAGGTCTTTAAAGGTCCCTTCTGAACATGAGCACTTAGGGGTCTGATTGTTCCCTGATTGCCCACTGTGTGTCCACTGTGTGTTCCCTGAGGCCCTTCAAGGATCCTCCTAGCACAAGGCATGGCTGGAGTACGAGGGGAGAGCATGTGTGTTTATCTCTGATTTTCTCTCCTTTTCTCTCAGAACTAATAGGAGACAAATATGTCACTGGAGTGACAATGAGTGTTCACCTCCAGAATATGATTTCCTGACATTGCCTCTCTGGATGAAGACAAACTTCTGTCTCATTCAGAACTCCTCAGGTAAGGAAGTCAATGTTACACATCACAGCACAGAATAAAGATGTCTATCTGGGGTATGACTTTCCTCTGAGTGGTGTTATCAATACGGGGGGCAAAGATTCTGCTGCTCTGTCTTCTTGAAGATCACTGATAGACTAGGCTTGATTCCCTGGAGGGCCTGGGAATAACTGTGCTGTTCCACAAAATACAAGGTGATCAGAGCTGGGGAACCAACATGGTACTAGCAGTTACTAGCTCAGGCCCATAACTACAGACTTTTAAGATCATTTTATCTCTGTTTCTCCTCACTTTCCTTGCTATGTGTGCCTTTTGTGTGCACAGAAAATGCAACTATGCATGAAAGTCTGTCTCTCCATGTCAACTCAATAACTGTTTTTTCTCATTGGCCCATAATGACAGCTGGAGACGTCCTAATTTTTACATGGAGGCTGCGACTTTTTTTTTCTTTTTTTGGTTTTTTGAGACAGGGTTTCTCTGTGTAGCCATGGCTGTCCTGGAACTCACTCTGTAGAC